>NC_087221.1:26199016-26201516 GCF_015104395.2 Macrobrachium nipponense
TTGTTTGTCCTTTCGCGAGTTAAAACAGCAAAAGTGATCAGAATTAAATGGGAATTATAATAATGAAAACAATGGTGAAAGCTGTTCAGAGCCATTACTATGGCCTTGTGCCGTAGAAATTTGACTGACTACTTTTGGAGGCATATACATGTGTATATATATATATATATATATATATATTATATATATATATATATATATATATATATATATATATATATATATATATACGCAGACATACATACACAGAATATAAAAACACACATATACTATATAACACCACATAAAATTAAGGAGGTGGTCCATAATGTCCCCATACTACTGAGCAATAAATACTTGTAATGGTACTGGGACTTTATGGACACCCTATGTATAGATAATATATATGTGTGCATATATATACATACATACATATAATATATATATTATATATATATATATATATATATATATATATATATATATATATATATCATATAATAATAATAATAATAATAATAATAATAATAATAATAATAATAATAATAATAATAATAAGTAAATAATAATAATAATAACGAAAAATTACCATCATCATTACAAAATTACAAAAGTGAACGTATATGGAGCGAATAAAACAAGGTCATTATCTGGTTATGCAAGACTCTATTTGGCAAGCAATTTCGTTGCAAGCAGTTCAAGGGCTGCTCCTCCTGAAAGAGGCTTTATCCCATTTTTTTGGTTTTCTCTTGAAGAGCGAAAACTGTGATGAAAATTACAACTTTTTCTTTTTTCTCCTTTTACGAAGTTTGTTTTTCGCGGTATTCAGATTACGTGATCGCCCTCTCTCTCTCTCTCTCTCTCTCTCTCTCTCTCTCTCTCTCTCTCTCTCTCTCGTAAGCCTTTATTCACATAATGGCATTGTTTTCCGTGGAAGTTTCTTTTGTTAAGTCTACGTTTGACCTCTCAATATTATTAATATTAAATTAATAATGTTTGACCCACTTTCTTTTTGCGATAGTTCAGTGGGTTTCTCTCTCTCTCTCTCTCTCTCTCTCTCTCTCTCTCTCTCTCATAAACAGAAAAAGATTAAACGCAATATATCAGACTCTCTCTCTCTCTCTCTCTCTCTCTCTCTCTCTCTCATAAACAGGAAAAAGAGTTAAACGCAATAGATCAGACTCTCTCTCTCTCTCTCTCTCTCTCTCATAAACAGAAAAAGATTAAATGCAATACATCAGACTCTCTCTCTCTCTCTCTCTCCTCTCTCTCTCTCTCTCTCATAAACAGAAAAAGATTAAATGCAATACATCAGACTCTCTCTCTCTCTCTCTCTCTCTCTCTCTCTCTCTCTCTCTCTCTCATAAACAGAAAAAGATAAAAAAAAAAAAAAAAAAAAAAAAACGCATATCTGGTGACTCTCTCTCTCTCTCTCTCTCTCTCTCTCATAAACAGAAAAGATTAAATGCAATACATCAGATCTCTCTCTCTCTCTCCATCTCTCTCTCTCGTCTCTCTCTCTCTCTCTCTCTCTCTCTCAAAAAAGATTAAATGCAATACATCACTCACTTTCCTCCCTCTCTCTCTCTCTCTCTCTCTCTCTCTCTCTCTCTTCATAGAAAAGATTAAACGCAATGTATCAGACTCTCTCTCTCTTCTCTCCTCTCATAAACAGAGAATATAAGTGAAACCTGGTATTCCCAAAGAGACTGGGGAATGATGATCAAATAAAAGGGTTCCAAACTTATAGATCAGATAGAAAAAATAGGAATCAAGGGGGAACCGCAATATATGGGAAAGACAAAAAACAAAAAAAAACGGAAAAATATATGAGAAATATAGTAACTCAGAATGTGAACTAATAGCGGTAGAATTTGAATCTGAAAAATTTATGAACATAGTAATATATAGACCTCCTAATACTAAAGAGTGTTTGACTTAATAATTGAAAAATTGGATGATATATGTAGAAATCACAAGGACTGGACTATCTCCTATCTTGGAGACTTCAACTTTCCTTTCGTAGAATGGAAAGACGAATAGGAGATTGTGGTTGTACTTATACATATAAAAAAAAAGAAAAAAAGAGTAATAGTAGTGCAGAAGATAAGAGGCAATTTGAAAAGCTATTAGATATGCTACTAGAATACAACATTCAACAAATAAATCACCTGCCAACAGAAAGGGGGGGGAAAAAAAAAAAATACTTTAGGGGGGGGGGGGACCTAGTATTTGTGAACGAGATGAATTATGTTAAAGAAATAATAGTTTATAATGTGAGTATTCAGACCATAATGTCATAGAATTAACAGGTTCATTCCAAAGCAAGTGAAATAGAGATAAGCAAAGAAATGAAAAAGTGGGAAGGATATGGAAAATACAAACTTCTACAGTAAAAATATAAAATGGTCAGAAATTAATGAAGAATTAAACAAAGATTGGGATAACATTTTCGTAAGTGATGACATAAGGGTAAATACGGAGATATTATATAAATATTGGAGATAATAGTGGAAAAATA
>NC_087221.1:26206516-26211516 GCF_015104395.2 Macrobrachium nipponense
TAGTTACTGGTTACTACCCACTATATAATGTATAATTAATAACCTGTATATAATATATCAATGATGAATGTAGAAACTAGACCATTATAGGCGAAAGAACTGATTAATTGTATTTATATATGAACACGAATTAAAATCCTTTTCACTGACTGCAACGCCAGGTCATACTGAATCATTCAACAGATTGCGATAAGATCTAAACAACATTGTATAACTAAAACTATTTTTGGATGAACTTTGAATGAGTATTCTAACTCCAGCTAAATTTATCTTATTTGTAACGCCAAGCAATTGTTAATCGTTCACTAATTCAGCACAAGGCTCATGTTAAAGATGAAAACGTCATTCTTAGAGAATAAGTCACATGAAAAATTAACATAGCAATCTACTACAGAATAAAACCTTTATGAACACACCAGAGATGAAAAACAAAGAGCTATTTTTGTATCAACGGCTTCACTATCCATTCTAATTAAGCTTGATTTTTTTTGGGGGGAAATGCAAAAGAAAAATTAACTAGGCGCAAATAAATTTTTTCATAGATTTTTTGTTTACTTTATATTACAGAGCGACAGATAATTGTGGGTCTTCTGTTGTCTTCACAAACCAGGATATATATATATATATATATAATATATATATATATATATATATATATATATATATAGATATATATATATACAATACATACATACAGTATATAGTAGATAGAGAGATATACTATATATATATATATATATATATATATATATATATATATATATATTATATATATATAATTATATATTGGATTATAAATTACGAAACATATAACAACTACTCGTCTTTCCTTTCTTCTTAACGGTTTAAGACGAAAAACATGAAACAAAAATTATTCCGCTGAAACCTCCTCAGCTTTCAATTCAATACTAATTTGAGGAATCTTACCTCCAAGCAAATTCGTTCCTTACATTAACTAAACATCCACCAGTTTCTATTTCCAGAATGTGAGAGAATGTTCGGAATCGCCATCACGGATTAAATGCCTGCAAGAAAAAAAAAATTAGTTCCCTTATTCAGAATAAATTCTCTAGTCGACAGTCTCTTGGTCTAGGCTGAATTGTAAGTTATTTATAGATTTGTTAATGCGTTTAGCAAATATGAAGGATTTCGCCCTTTTTTCAAATACGATTCATATCAATGAGTGTCACTACGTAGTATCTAGAAGCGGCCTTGTGCATTTAATTAATAATGATATATAATATAATATAATATAATATAACATATACATATATAAATCAAAATACAACATATATATATATATATATATATATATATATATATATATATATATATATATATATATATGAAATTAAATGCACAACGCCGCTAATAGTAATATGTAGTACACTCATTGGTGTGGTTCATATACAAAAAAAAAAAAAAAAAAAAAAAAAAAAAAAAAACGTGAAATCCTACATATTTGCCCCAGGCATCAACAGACCTATAAATAACTTGCATAAAATTCAGCCCCAGTGCTTTTCGAAAGCATTTTCCAAAAATATCACTATTGTGAATTTTTATGCTTTGCAACTCCGGCTTTGAAAGTCAAGACTATGATCTAAAACAACATAAAAACGTAACGTTCTACATGAACGTTTCTTTGCATCCAAAACTCCTTTCTCGTTTTTGCTAAGTTGTTCCCTGTGAGAATAAAATAATAAGTTGAACTAAAATTCTAACATGCTGCCCTTGTTGAACGCCCATTCCATGGGGAAATTAATTTAAATTTCAAAACTTTTTTTTCAAAATCTCTTGCTAAAGACCACAGCTGAGGGACATATCTGCCATTAAACTGTATCTAGATACTTGAAAAATCCCGACGATTTTTTTTAAAGAGTTTAGCTACAAATTTAGAGCGAAGGATTATTTGTAAGTTAACTCTAGGTATTATCGATATATAAAGAGCTGGTCTTAATTGTAACTAATATATTTAATCTCTCTCTCTCTCTCTCTCTCTCCTCTCTCTCTCTCTCTCTCTCTCTCTCTCTCTCTCTCTCTCTCTATATATATATATATATATATATATATATATATATATATATATATATATATATATATATATATATATATATATATATATATATATATATATATATATATATATATATAACATTATACTCTCTCTCTCAAATATATAGTATATATATATATATATATATATATATATATATATATATATATATATATAGAGCTATATGTATATATAAACATTATTACTCTCTCTTTTTAAATAAATATATATAGTTAAAAAAAAAAACTTTAAGCACCTTGATTCACCACATATCACAGGTGAAACAAAAATAAGAGACGCGGTGTAGGTCCTGACCGGTTTCGACTTTATTTCCAAGCCACTGACGAAGGACTGACATAGTATTAGAAGTCGCAAATATATATACTACAGAGATAGTACTGACGAACATGAACACAACCGTTTGAGACTGCATATCCACCCACAGGCGGGTGTCAAGGTAGGAGTGTCTTTCAAAACTCACTTGGCTAAAGTTCACAATATACTCTCAAGGGACACCACTATACCGATAAATCTACCGACCGGAGGAGACTACAAATACACATACATGTGCTAACTTCGCATCATGCAACATTGGCAAACGTACCCAGAAACTAAAACTCGCAATTGTACTCCAAATGAGTTTTTCCCCGGAGGATAATCCGCCTACTTCTAATTGTCAATCATGTGAATGCGACCAATTAATCCCTGACTACGCCACGTGACTCAAAACTACTGGACCCACAGAATGAAACTTCAAATTAAAGGCTGCTTTCCACAGGAATCTCTCCATCTACGGCGTTTTAATGAACACGTCCTCGTCCCTACACCATTCATTATTCCTTTTTTTTTTCTTTCTTTCTTTTCTTAATACTTTCGTCTCCAACACGTTCGTCCATTCCACGCTCGCTCGTTTCCGCAGTACGGCAATTAAGGGTCTGTTTTTGTTTTGACTTTCCTCTCCCCCCACCTCTTCCCACCCACCATATTTCGTGTTGCCAGACGTATGATAATCTGACACGGGATTCTCCCGAGAAAACCAGATCTCGGCGTTTGTTCGGAGATTAATTCTTCTTTCCTCGTTTATACATCTGGCACATCATGATGTCGGCTGGAAATTTTCGAAGTACCGATTACTGGGATGAGGTTGCTAGCCTCATGAGTATGCACCATAGGTGGCAACAGGTGAGCAGTTGCCAGTAGCGTGGTGGGGTGGTGACCCTTCCAAATAATAAACTTAACCTACATTGCGGATGTTTTAATCAAAGGTTATTTTAAGATTTTACTAAAGTCTATCAAAGTAGAAATTTCAAATGGAGGTAAACTCTATGGAATAAGAACTCTGGCGAGAATTCCATTGCATTAAATAATAAATAATAATAATAATAATAATAATAAAATAATAATAATAATAATAATGAAAGTCGAAAAAAGATATTTAATAATGGAAACGCATGGGAGCAATGACGTCATTTGACGCTACGTTTCATCTCGGTCGGAACTTTGTCCTCGTATGTGAATGGTTTTCATTACAAAACAATAACAAGCTAGTATAACACCTACGTAATATAAACTCCTGTTATGTTCACATATATTACCTTCGTCCCATGTATAAAAAAACTTGTTGTGTTATTTAAATTTCACTTCGACGATTTTACGCAAAAAAGAATAGAATTCACAGGATCCCAAACAAAATTATGTAATCACTGTAGCTTCTAAAGTGGAGATAAAACGACTAGAAAATAATTGAGAAAAATCTCTGCCCGCTACTGATGAGTGTTTATATGTATGTATATATATGTGTGTATAATATATATATATATATATATAATATAATATATATATATATATATATATATATATATATATATATATATATATATATATATATATATATATAGATAGATAGATAGATAGATAGATAGACTAGATGAGATAGTTAGATAGATAGATAGATAGATAGATAGATAGATAGATAGATAGACAGATCATATGTATAATGTGGGTGTGTATTCCTCTCTACGAGGATAGTGGAATAACATAATGTAAGATCTTTCACCTTTACTTTAAAGTATTCTAAAGAACGCCTTGGAATAAAGATGACATATCTTATTCACTGTTTCACTCCTCTCGTGGCCCTATACTCCGTGTATTTTAAATTGCATTATATATATATATTATATATATATATATACATATATATATATATATATATAATATATATATATATATATATATATATATATATATATATATATATATATATATATATATATATATACATATATACATACATATTTGTATATTACATAGCCCATAGCCCATATATATATATATATATATATATATATATATATATATATATATATATATATATATATATATACATCATCAGCCGATTCTAGTCTACTGCAGGACAATGGTCTCAGACATGTACTTCCACTCCCTTCTGTTTATGATCTATCTATGCCATTCTATACCCGCAAATTTTCTTAGCTCCTCAATCCATCGTCTTCTCTTCCTTCCCCTGCTTCGTTTACAATCTCTAGGGACCCATTCTGTTATTCTTTTCGTCCATCTGCCCACGCCCATTTCTTTTTCTTACATGTTGTTAAAATATCCTCTACTTTAGATTGCTCTCGTATCCATGTTGCTCTCTTAGTGTTATTCCCATCATTATTCTTTCCATAGCTCTTTATATATGTATATATATTTGTATGTATACATAGCATACATATATATGAAGGTATATATATACAGAAACTCTATACCATCAAGCAAATACACCCCCTCCATCTCTCTCACGCATACACGCCAGCCCATCTGTCCCTAAAAAAATAAAAATAAAAAGAGCCAAGAAAAGTCCTTCACAATTCAGCTCCGTTGCATCGCCACTCCCTCCTTTCTTCCTTGGCCTGTTGTCGAGAGGAAGGAGCGTCGAGATCATATC
>NC_087221.1:26219016-26224016 GCF_015104395.2 Macrobrachium nipponense
GATGCAGTTTAGATATTTGTCGAGCTTATTCTTAAACACATCTACGCTCACTCCTGATATATTCCTCAGATGAGCTGGCAACGCATTGAATAGACGCTGCATTATCGATGCTGGTGCGTAGTGGATTAATGTCCTGTGTGCTTTCCTTATTTTTCCTGGTATATTTTTTGGGCACTATTAATCTACCTCTGCTTGCTCTTTCTGATATTTTTAGTTCCATGATATTTTCTGCTATTCCTTCTATCTGTTTCCATGCCTGAATTATCATGTAGCGTTCTCTTCTCCTTTCCAGACTATATAATTTTAAGAATTGTAGTCTTTCCCAGTAGTCTAGGTCCTTAACTTCTTCTATTCTAGCTGTAAAGGACCTTGTACACTCTCTATTTGTGCAATATCCTTTTGATAGTGTGGGTACCATATCATATTGCAATATTCAAGTGGACTACGAACATATGTTTTATAAAGCATAATCATGTGTTCAGCTTTTCTCAGAGAGAGAGATAGAGAGAGAGAGAGAGAGAGAGAGAGAGAGAGAGAGAGAGAGAGAAAGGAGCGAGAGGGGAAGGAAGAGAGAGAGAGAGAGAGAGAGTTGAGGGGTGGGTTTGTCAGATTTGCATTCCTCACAATTCAAGTCGTGGTACTGTATTCAGTTGTGGCTTGATTTATCTATTTCCTTTTCATAAACTATGCTCTGGGTTACACTGACCAATCTAGCTGGGCGGGTAACCAGCTAGTATCTATATACATACATACATACATATATTATATATATATATATATATATATAATATATATATATATATATATGTATATATATATATATATATATATATATAATATATATGTATATATATAATATGATATATATATATACATTTATACTATATATTATATATATATAGATTATAAAAATATACTATATTATATATATATATATATATATATACAGGATATATATATATTCTATATATATATATATATATATATATTATATATATATATTCTATATATATATATTATATTATATTGGACCGGAAAGTTGGAAACTCACACTTACAGACGAGATGGCTTAAGATGGGTAAGGACGATATTTTTGGAAGTGTTCCATACAATTATATAATTTTATATTTCTGAAAATACACAGTAATAATATGTCAAGAAATACGAACTATTGTATGTAAACTAGCTGGCTGGCACGGTACATCTGTAATATAGCTATGACGAGTTCCAAATATCGGGATACATAGACGAATATTTACTCTGATTAGATATTTTTTTGAGAGCGCGAAGAATTTCCTATCGTAAAAATTGGGTATTTTTGTTAGGAATTAAAGTATATTTCTCACTTCCCGCTCTCAGGAATTAGAGAGTCATACAGACATTGTGTGGCAATTGCTCACACAGCGATATCGAGATACATAGATACCTATTTTTTTTCTGATTTGATATTTATTTGACAGAGCAAGTCAGTTCTCATTGCAGAAAATGTGTATTTTAACAGGAAAGTATATAGTATATCTCTCACTTCCACCTATAAAGTCATACAGACATTGCCGCTCACAGGGCGGTAAATAAGGTGAATTCTTATTTTTTTTTTTTTTTTTTTTTTTTGCAGTTATACTTCAGGACATATTTTTTACACATTAGCTAGTCCAAATCTCTCAATAACTACAAATCGACAATTCCTTGAATATCGGCAGTAGCCGCGCCCCATAAAACAATTTTTAGGAGAGGGTGGAAAGTAAGGTGGCAGAAATAATATGAATGGAGGTGTAGCAAAAAGAGAAATGATTGGCAGCTAGGGGCAAAGCACCCTAAGAAATGCTCACAGTGCACCGCATGATGAGCAGTGATGGCACTAACCCCCTACCACAGTAGTTTCCAACCTTTTCTAGTTCTCGCCCCCCTTCATTGAATGGCACATTCTCTGCGCCCCCCAACCCCCCTTTCCTTAAATACTGTAGTTTCCATATTTACAAAACGTTACTTTCGTTATCTTTTATTATTGTTTAATAATTAATTTCTTAATTTAGAATTTGAAATAGTTTATATATGTAGACAACTAAATTTCATATTTATATCTTAAATATTTTCTCAGTATTTTGAAATTCTGAATTCCATCATGATTAATAGTTTTCAGATATAATTATCCCCTTCATCAAGCATTTGCGCCCCCCTTGGCAGCCCTTAGAGCCTCCCCAGGGGAGGGGGCGCCCCGCAGGTTGGAAACGACTTGCCCTATTGGGATAGATCGCCTCTGTTCGATGTCATATATATCTAATAAATCCTTTTTGTTCATGTGTCCCAGATACGGGATTTCTAGTATAAATTCCAGAAGTGGAGATCCAAGGAACAGCTCGTAGGAACAGTTGTATACACTGGGTCTCGATCTTTTCGTAAATTATACCAAATTCGGCTGAGTATCAACAGCTGGTAGCTATCAACAGCTGGTAGCTATCAGCTTCTGGAACGTTTTCCTGATGGGAAGATTACTCGTATAACTACCATGGGTATAGCAGTTCTTAGTTGGTTATCATGTTAATAGTATAGTAAGTACGATCAGTTTGACAGCATGTATACATGTGTATGTGTTAAAAAGGCACAGTGAGAGAATGTAATAAAGAATACGAGGTGGGGATCTAGTTTACAAAACTTCAAGAAGAGCTCTAGATAGGTAATCATGTCCAGTCTTTTTTTCACATTAACCAGACAACAAAATACCTAAAAACGTACGGATCTACTCCTCCATGTTTACTAAGACGTATAAAAAATAGCAATACAAATAAACACACTCACACACACAAATTATCAAACTGATTTCATATTCAAATTAAGCGACTGATTTCATATTGAAATTATGAAACTGACTACATATTGAAATTATGAAACTGATTTCATATTCAAATTATGAAACTGATTTCAAGAACCTCATATATGATTACAGACTTTCCGAAACCAAATATTTCTCCGGTTCCATTTCAGTTTAATGCTTCAACGCGTACATAATGTACTTTGTACGGATTTGTTACCACGCACGCCCCAGCGCACGACACGCACGCGCGCAGTCACGAGCTCAGTACGCAAACGCGGAAATCATTACGCCACAGAAATGAAGTATACAATCAGCTGACGTCATAACAAGCGCCAGTAATGTATTACGGAACAACAGTCATGACTTAATGGAATCCAAAACGAGGACGTCAATTCAATTCTCGTCGAGGAAGAGAGACTCGCAAAGGTAGAGAGGCAGAGAGGGTATGGGGCAGGGGCATGGAGATGGGGCCATAATGTAGAGGGAGATTGGAGACTCACCCCCCTCCCCGCCCTCCCTCTCTCCATCGCCAAACCAAGAACGAGCTTAATTGATCATAATGCTTGTAAACTGCATTGTTCGCGTTAATTTCTCTCTCTCTCTCTCTCTCTCTCTCTCTCTCTCTCTCTCTACATTTTGCTGGGAGCCATCCCTTCCGCCTGAGGAAGCTACCCACAACCCCGAGACTTCCTTGTTTATGCCGTGGAGGTAAGAGGGGGTGGGGGAGGGAGAGACGGGGGGGGGGGGGGGGAGGGGGGGGGGGGGGGGGGGGGGGGTAGGTGGGAGAGGAGAGGTATACCTCTGGAAAGCTTCTCCTCCTCCTCCTCCTCCTCCTCCTCCTCCTCCTCATCCCACAACGTGACAGCTAAGGCGGTCTCCGACATGTGCGCGACTGTTTAATGAACCAGAATAAGAAGCGATTAAAGGCATAATTCCAGTCTTTTTTTTTCTTTTTTTTTTCCTTTTCGTCTTGTTTCTCACTTCGTCGCCGGATTACGACATATTATTCTCTCCTTACCGCGAAACATCACTTACGCCTTCGAGGTCGGATATTGGTTTCAAACTTGTGCCATCTGGCTTCGTGATTATCGTTTCCTTTTTTTGGAATCATCTACTCTTTTCCTATTGGTTTTCTTGTCTCTTCTTAACTTTTCTGACGTCACAGTATTGATGGTCAAAAACGCCGATTGAATCCGCATGGTCATCAGTTTCTTGGAACCCATTTCTTAAATTTAGGATGACTTTGTCTTTCGCGGCTTATTTTGACCCATTACCTCTTGCCACAGATCGCCAAGGCCTGATGAAGTTCGATTAATCTTTGGTAGAATCGAAATCATTAGATTGCAACTCTAAGGAATTATTATTATTATTATTATTATTATTATTATTATTATTATTTTATTCTAAAGGGTCCACAATAATACAAAGTGTTAAGAGTCCGTGTATAATTTTTAAGACTTTACATAAAGCTTTCGAACCCTTCCGTGCGTTTATCTTCAGTCCAAAAAAAATCTTATATACTCTCGTGATTGAGAGTTTTTCCCTATTATTATTATTATTATTATTATTAGGAGGAGGAGGGGGGGGGGGGCGTTTAGACTCCCATAGAGGAATATCAAATTATAATAATGATAATAATCATCATTATTGCCTAGATAATTAAAGTTTATCAAATTATTCCTTATTAATTATTATTATTATCGACACATGGCAGAGGATGTGAGTAGACTCATACAACCACGGGATGTAATAATAATAATAATAATAATAATAATAATAATAATAATAATAATAAAAAAAAAAATTTTTTTTTTTTTTTTTGCTCTATCAGTCCTCCAACTCGACTGGGTGCTATTTATAGTGTGGGGTTCCAGGTTGCATCCTGCCTCCTTAGGAGTCCATCACTTTTCTTACTATGTGCGCCGTTTCTAGTATCACACTCTTCTGCATGAGTACTGGAGCTACTTCAGCCTCTAGTTTTTCTAGATTCCTTTTCAGGGATCTTGGGATCGTACCTAGTGCTCCTATGATTATGGGTATAATTTCCACTGGCATATCCCATATCCTTCTTATTTCTATTTTCAGATCCTGATCCTTATTCAGTTTTTCCCTCTCTTTCTCTTCAACTCTGGTGTCCCATGGTATTGCGACATCAATGAGTGATACTTTCTTCTTGACTTTGTCAATC
>NC_087221.1:26226516-26234016 GCF_015104395.2 Macrobrachium nipponense
CATTCTGATGTTAAAAGCCTATTACTATTTTTTCATAATTTTCTTTTCACGCCTTCCAAACGATTGCGTCATTGATGACTTTCGTTTTACTGAAGCAGAGTTTGTTCATTCTCACGTAAATAGTAAGCTTACGTTAATGGAATGACCGCCCTGAGGATATTTATATTGAATGAATATAGTAGTGGATTGGTCAAGCTATGCAATAAAATAATTTGTAATTGCTATAGTTATTATTATTATTATTATTATTATTATTATTATTATTATTATTATTATTATTTAAAGAGAACTCATAATCACATAAAATGTGAAACTAAATCCACAGTAGTATGCCCTCTTGATTTTACTTTTTGCAATATACACAGAAGAAAGCTTTCGATGACCAGCCACTTTTTGTAATTCTAGTCAGATTGATAAAGAGAACCGTGCAGGTCATCGAAAGCTTTATACTGCGTATATTTTAGAAAAATCAAACAGGCATAATACTGTGGATTTACCTTCCAATTATTATTATTATTATTATTATTATTATTATTATTATTATTATTATTATCACTTACAGTGCCATTACCGTTAGAAATAACGGTAGCCTAATATAAGAGTTTGTATTAAAAGTTCAGTATGTCTTAATTTAACCAGACCACTGGGCTGATTAACAGCTCTCTTAGGGCTGGCCCGAAGGTTTAGATATTTTTTCACGTGGCTAGGAACCCATTGGTTACCTAGCAATGGGCCCTACAGCTTATTGTGGGATCCGAACCACATTACATCGAAAAATGAACTTCTAATCACCAGAAATAAATTCCTCTGATTCCGCGTTGGCAGAGCGGGGAATCGAACTCACTGCAACCGAATCGGTAGGCGAGCACGTAAGCCACTCTTCCAAAGCGGAACAGTTTCAATCATAGTATTCCTTTTCTTCTAAAACATCTGCAGAAATCCCGCTATCTTCCTTGCTGTAATTACATCGTGATTCACTCCTCCTCTCTTCGCCCTACCATAGGTTATATTTACCCCCAATTACTGTATGAATCAACCAGTTCCATTCTTCTTCCATTCATACTAGCATTCATTCACAATCTTATTCCCCGCCCCCCCACCCCACCGCCCCCACCCCCGCCCCCCAACCCACCCACCCCACGTCCTCTTTCCAACTTTCTCTACCTAAGAACGCTTCGAAAGACCCAATCTCCCTCCCTCTCTCTCTCTCTCTCTCTCTCTCTCTCTCTCTCTCTCTCTCTCATATACATGAAACTCATGTGTACTGTATAAGGCCTTTCGACTCTCGTCCTTCACTAAGCAGACTGCTTAGTAATGCATGAGAGTCGAAAGGCCTTGCTTCAGTACTCCATTGTTTCACTTTCCTTTGTGGATTTTGCGTTTATTTATATATTCATCACGTTCCAGATTTTCGTGGTTCAGTTATACGTATGTATATATATATATATACATACACACACATACTCACACACACACACACACATACACACACACCACACACACACACACACACACACACATATATATTATATATATATATATATATATATATATATATATATATATATCATTCTTTAATTAACCGTGAAGTATCAGATGGAGCGGGGAAAATTGCGATAGTTTGCCAAAAGTGTTGAGCAGGTCGGGTAATTGGCAAAGTTATAATTCTCCACAAACAAGTTCTTTCCAAAGCTTTGGAAATCAAGTAGAAATTATTCGATATTTTCAGAGCTAAAGAATTGTTGTTCTGATCATAGACTTGGATAATGATGACGATTTGTTTGTCGTTTATTATTATTATTATTATTATTATTATTATTATTATTATTATTATTATTATTATTATTAATAAAACACTGTTTCATACATTAAGGAGCAAAACAAAAGGCCCTTAATATAATAATAATAATAATAATAATAATAATAATAATTTGTATTATTATTATTATTTTTATTACTACTACGTGAATATATGATTTTAACAACTATATATGTTACTACTCATAATTTATTGATCTACGGCAGAAAATTATACCTCTGGCTAAATACATTCTTTCTTTTGTTTTTAAATTATCAAAACTTTTATTTCAATTTCAAAGTCGAGGTCCTTATTAATATAGCAGGTCAAATATTTTTTTCAATACCCTGCGACCTAATACTATTTATTGTGAAATTAACTGAAGAATAAGCAGATTAATTTGTCTTTATCGGCAGGTTATCAGCAGTTTCAATTAGTGTTGGATTACCTGCCACTGACGTACCTAGATATGTCTGTACAAATTTGCATATTGATCAATTTCCAACTTTACTTTATGCATTATCAATAACATTATTTTTATCAAGAGCTCTTTGATACCTGGCAATATTTCAGAAATAAGATTCGAAAAAAATAAGAAAAAATGTTTAATTCCGTTTTTAGCTGATGATACATACATACATACATACATACATACATACATTACATATATACTATACAAAATTTAACATCGGGTTGAAAACACCACTTTTCTTCAACACTTCATTCTATTTAACTTTTAAGATCAAAGATAACAATTTCAATTGAATAACCTTTCCGTCATTTTCGCAAGCAATATTTTTCTTGTTACGTTTAAGCATAACTAATCGAACAGACACAGACGAATAAAAAGATCTGCGACAGATGCACGTAAAAAAAAAAAATAATCATCGCAGAACCGCACTTCCTTGCGTCAGTAACATCCGACGTAAGCTCGGTTCTGGCAGGCAAACATGTAAATGACAAGGTCGTCGGCTATAAAATTGATTTAATCTCATCTCACACGGCACACTCCTGAGACCGGGGAAGGGCGGGTTGGGGAAGGGGGGAGGGGGGAGGGAGAAAGGGGGGGAGACAGGGGACCAGGAAGGGAGACCAGAGGGAGAGTATGGGAGACAGGATACGGGGATAGGAAAGCTGGAAAGGGAAAACAAAACAAGCTCCAACGAGAGATTGGGGAGAGAGGAAACGAGATACATGACACGGAAAGATGAAAGAGGGAAGAGAGGCGTATGAGATTAGGAAGAAGAGAAAGGAAGAGAGGAGTATGAGATTAGGAAGAAGGGAGGAAGAGAAAGGAAGAGAGGAAAACTGGACAGTAGGGAGAAAATAGAGCCTATATAGGAGAAGGAGAAAAAGGAACACGGAAACGAGAAGGAGTATTAGACAGGTGAAGAGGATGTTGAAACGAAAATAGGGGAAAAAAAAAAAAAAAAAAAAAAAAAAAAAACAAAAAAAAAAAAAAAAAAAAAAAGAGGACCAGCAAATCGATGAAGGAAATAAGTTATTAGGGAATAAGGAAATAGGGAACAAGCAGACGGAAGAGGAAAAAGACAATCCTGGGAATATGGAAAAACTCGTCTGGAGAAGCAGGAGACTGGGAAAAAGGTCAGAGTAAAAACCAAAAATATAAAAAAAAAATACTACGAGGTCTAATAGGTTACTGCGTGTCGTGGCGCGAGAGACGCCTCAGGAGGTGGAATAAACGAAGTTATAGGTTTCCCAGAGATCACCTGCGGGAGTTAATGGGACGGCAGGTGATGTTCCACGTGCATCACAAGGACGTTTGGAACGGGGAAGCACAAGGCAAGGAAGGCCCTCCGTCGCTCGCACGTGAGGTTTTGTTTATGCAGATTCGTGGGGTCGTGGGGTAACTGACAGATTCCGTTTTGGATTAACTTTTTAATAATAATAATAATAATAATAATAATAATAATAATAATAATAATAATAATAATAATAATAATAATAATATTAAAAGCTTTCGAACCTTGTACTAGGTTCATCATCAGTCAAGATGAACCTAGTACAAGGTTCGAAGGCTTTTAATATCCATTAATGACCATATACTCACATGCAATATTATTGTGGACTTGCAACCATTGTCATCATTTTCGACACGGAAAATTGTGCCCAATATTATTATTATTCTTATCGGGCACGTTACGACCTAACATGGAAAAGCAGAATGCTCTAAGGTTATGTATGGTGACTAAAAATTCATTTCTCGATATAATGTGGTTCGGGTCCCACAATAAGCAGTAGGTCCCGTCGCTAGGTAACCAATTGGTTCTTAGCCACGTAAAAATATCTAATCCTTCGGACCAGCCCTAGGAGAGCTAGCTGTTAATAAGCTCAGTGGTCTCGTTAAACTAAGATATACTTAATTTTTTCCAAGCTCAAGGGATTCAATAGATAAAAGATCTCAGTTAGGAAAAGGTTAGCAAGTTGATGACCTGTCTCTATATAACATAAATTATGCCAGGTATTCATTGCCCATTAAAAATCTTTTACACTTATTATCAATCGAGTGAGTCACACTAATTTAGTTGGAGTCTTACCTGTTTCAGTCGCGTTGCAAATCGCTAATTCTCTCTCTTCTCTCTCTCTCTCTCTCTCTCTCTCTCCCCTCTCTCTCTCTCTCTCTCGTGCTCGTCCTTCTCCTTTCTCTCCCTCTCAATCTCTCGCTCTCTCTCACTCTCCTCTTCGCACCTTTGCAATCGCTCTCTCTCTCTCTCTCTCTCGCGTTGCAAATCGCTAATTCTCTCTCTCTCCTCTCTCTCTCTCTCTCTCTCTCTCTCTCTCTCGCTTCTTGTTTCCATTATGTCTGGGCAAGAAAAGGACATCTGTTTGCCGTTTCCATCCGCCTCTGCCAATAAAAAGGGAAATAAATATGGCTATTTTAAAACCAGTTAAACAAAATGGTAATACAGTATTTGTCTTTTAATTGTAAATCAGAGAATTATTATGACAGTCAAAATAGACACTTCAGGGCAATTCGACAAATTAAAATTAAGTATGAGCACCAATGTACAAATGCTTTTTAAAACTAAATATGAACACAGATGTACAGATACTTTTTAAAGCTAAATATAAACACATATGTACACATACTTTTTAAAACTAGGTAATGAAACACATATGTTACACAACTTTTTTAAAACTTTTTAAAAACTAAATAAAGAACACAAATACTTGTAACAACACTTTTTAAAACTTTTTAAAAAACTAAGGTATGAGAACACATATGTACACATACTTTTTAAAAGTAATTACATACTATTGAATGAAACCAAACATTGAGCACAGAAAAATAAAAATCTGAACCCAAACACAAACATATGGGGGACACTAATTAACCAAACTAAACTAAAGCGCACACGCACACACATTTGTACACTTTCACAGAACCACACTAAAACACGCACGGGAAAACAAAGTTAGCCTAAATATGCATTTGTTAGCTTTTAATAAAAAAGCTTTAATAAAAGCTTTTAATAAAGCTTTTAATAAAAGCTTTTAATAAAAGCAAATGTCAGAATTCTTCTACCTGCTCAAGGCCACGTGAAAGTGTGCTAACAAAAAAGTCCCTTTTCAAACGCAGTAATTCTAGCCTGATTACATCGAAAAGATTACACACACACACATATACATATGACATACATACATACATACATATATATATATATATATATATTATATATATAATATATATGATATATATATATATATATATGTATATATATATATATATATATATATATATATATATATATATATATATATATTATATATATATATATAGTGTGTTATTATAGGAAAAAACAAGGTTGACCTTAAAGTCACATTATTTCACTCACTAGGTTGTGCATTAGTGATTGTAAGTTTATATTCAATGGTGAATTTTATCAACAAATATTTGGCATGGAAATGGGCAACCCTTTATCACTACTCCTCTCAAACTTGTACATGGAATTCTTTGAAAAACGCTTTTTACCTAATATCATTTATATTCCTGTAAAGTGGTATAGATATGTTCATGATATTTTAGCTGTTCTGCCTGCTGGTATTGATGTAAATGATTTACTCTCAAAATTAAATAACCAGGTACCATCGATTAAGTTTACTCTAGAATTGGAAAAAGACAATTGCCTCCCTTTCTTAGATGTTTTGATACATAGAAACTATTTCAATGTAAATTCAGTATTTATAGGACACCAACCAACAACTTAACTTATGTTCATTTCTATTCAGGCTACAATCTTAACATCGAAATATCAATTTTTTCTTCTATGTTTTTACGAGCATTGCCCATTGTCAGTCCTCAATATTTGGATCAAGAAATTTAATACATAAGAAAAATAGGGAAAGATTTGTGTTATCCTTCACATATATTAGATATTTGCTATAATAAAGCGCACAAAAAGTTCTATAGTGTAAGTAACACGGAAAAAGAAAATTCTAAGAACATTCTCAGTTTGCCTTACTTTAACGGATTTGAAACCATTAAATCATTGTTAAAAGTCTTTGAAGTCAACCTTGTTTTTTCCTATAATAACACACTAAAAGGAATGTTAATAAAAAATGGCCCCAGGGAAAGCAACAACATAATATATAAAATTCCATGTATGGACTGCCCCTCCTTTTATTCCGGACAGTTGACCAAGGGTAGAAGTAAGATTAAAACAGCATAAATATTCTGTCAAAACTGGGCAAACATCTAATGCAATATCCATTGGTGTTAGGAACAATCGTTTGCCGATTGTTTTGCCGATTGTTCCCTTGGTGGATTGTTGCCTCCTTTGTTTTTGTTTTTTAATTGCTGGCGAGTTGACGTCTGTTGGATGGCGTCAAACTTCGTCAGTCAGGTGTCGAGTACGACCTCACTGGGCAGCAAGAATAGCGTGTTTTAGTCGTCAAGAGGACGACTTGTCGAGTGCGACCTCACTGGGCAGCAGCAATGGCGTTTTTTCGTCGTCGAGAGGACGACGTGTCGAGAGCGACCTCACTGGGCAGCAGCAGTGACGTGTTTTCGTCCAGCATTCGAGGAGGATGTCCATATTGTCTCCAAGGACGAGGTGGTTGTCGTATCGGCTCTATCTTGATCATCCGGCATTGGACTGTTGTCCTCATTGTTTGAGGAAGAGTACCCGTTTTGCTCTTAGTATCATTATGCTGCTTCAGTGTCAATTTTAGTTATGTATTACGCTGCCTATTTTTATTTATTACATTTAAAGATTGTTATTGCCCTTATTCAGCCTATTTTGTGATTATTCTTTTTATTGTTTAGATTGTGATTTTTCATGGCTTTGTTATTGAAGGGTGTATTTTATTGATTCTTAAACTGGTTTTACATATTGTTAGCTTATAATTTTTGTGTTTCTGCCACCCAGAACCTTGACTCAATGTACATTATGTATTTAAATCTTGTAAATAAATTAAGTTTAAGGTAACTTTTTAGTTTTGTTATGCTCCTCCCTCCTTTGTTTGTCACCTGTCGTCAGTCATTACAGCCCAATTGTTTATTATTTTTAAGAACCTGTCGATCTCGAGAGTCGAGATCTTAATAATTGGTTTAAGTGAAAACAACCACTGGATAAATTGGATTGGTAGTTCAGTAATTGCAAGATCAAAAGATGTCTTATCCCGAAATCTATTAGAATCTGCCATAATACAACTTACTTCCCATTATAATTTTAATATTA
>NC_087221.1:26239016-26249016 GCF_015104395.2 Macrobrachium nipponense
ATAATATATATATATATATAATTTAATCCCACATATATATATATATATATATATATATATATATATATATATATATTATATATATATATATATATATATATATAGTTATATATATAATATAATTCAATCACACATATATGTATAGTTTATATATATATATATATATATATATATATATATATATATATATATATATATATATATATATATATATATATAACACACTATAAAATATGAATATATTAATTCCAATGTAGAGCGAATTAGATAATAAAGGACATTGGAGGGTTAATGCGCGTATATATATATATATATATATATATATATATATATATATATATATATATATATATATATATATATATGATGCGTGCGAGAGTGCAATAATGCATTTATGTACGAGATCCTTACACCTTTAGCGTGAAAATTTTTTTTTGTTAAGAAAAGTATGATTAAATCCTTCAAATGCGTTTGACACTTGCCTTTAATGTCTGTAAATGTATTTACTCAATGTTTTATTGGCGTGAGAAAATGCAAATCAAACACCATCTTTAATGATTTTGTCTTCCATTGTATATATTAATCTTTCCGCTGAATCGACGTTTCCGGACTAAATCTTCGTGTTCGTGGAATCAGGACAATGCTAAAACTCCGTTCCATCTTTACAAAAGTTGAACACAGAAAGTATGGGTAACTACATCCGGGTATCAGCATCGTCCTAAAAACGCTGAAAATATTCTGCTTAACATAAGGACAATACTAATCCCTATCATTCAACTTCACACCGCCTGTTACACTTCGCTGATCTTAACGTCGAGTGGAAATGGAATTTCCTCATTTCCTGATATCGCGAGATTCAAGCAACAAAAGACTGTATATCGGATTTCGTTACCAAATTCTAAGGGGGATCGGATCGCCTTTCTTGCATAAATAATAGGCTCGGAGTTCTTTTAACGGGAGAGGATACAGCCACTTAAAATTCTCCCACCTTATTGAAGTGAAAACTGTTGGGAGTTGGTTTCGTTTCTTTTTTTCTCCTGGTTTATCGAGAATTGCTTTCCGCTGTTGGCGATAAAATCAGCTTGAGAATACAGCAGTCAGTTTTACGCTTGCTTACTTTTCATTGCATACTGTATCAGAGGGGTCTTAGTTATCAATAATTTTTTACCATTGCACAGTTATAGAGAGCAAGAAAATAACGTAAATAACTTACTGTTTAGTGTTGTGTTATTCGTCGAAAATGAAGTAGGCAGTCCTGAGGGCTTTGTGTTTGCTGCTGTTTCATTCCTTTTGGTTTATTCAATTAAATCTATTTGGCGTTGCAGTATGAACGAAGGGGAACGGATTAGTCTCATGCAGTTTACAGAGGACATTGTGTGTGGGATAGAATTGTAAAACCTTTTATTCAAAACAAAACCGGTGAGTTAAAATCATTAAGAAAATAAGTATTTGCTATAGGACTGACTCCTTGTGCACATACACAGATTCATACACGAAATTCTCTTTAAACAATTTATTGCTTTATCGATAGACGTACCAATATTTTGATGTGTACATTACGCATGTAGTTATATAACAAGACAAAATGTATTATGTGCATTACATGGGATTGTAATGGATTTCTGAATAACATTATACATATATATATATATATATATATATATATATATATATATATATATATATATATATATATATATATATATATATATATATATATATATGTGTGTGTGTGTGTGTGTGTGTATGTATGTATTTATGTCAGTACATACGGATTATTTGCAATACAAAGGCCCATATTAGCTTCGATCATCAAAATGATTAATAGCCTGGTGTAGGCAATGAAGTAACCGCTTCTACCTGATAATCAAAAGCGTCTCCCAATTCGTAGAAATGCATTTCCTCCGCTTTCGTCCGTCCATCGCCCACCCAAATTTAGAACCTCAGCTGGACAACCAGACGGAATCCTATTCGAACATAAATATTATATACGAGCGGTGGCTGAAGAGGGGTCCAGACGATTAAAAAGAATAATAGTAAGATAAAAAAAAAAAACGATTAATTTCCGAGACGCAGGGCGCCAGGTATCCAAAATTAGATAGGAGGCTTCTTCAGTTCACGGAGGTCCGCACAAGTGGCCGTTGTTGAAGTGGGTAGGTAAGAGGGTTGATGAGGGTAAACCGCGCCGCTCTCATGGCTAAATATGGTCTGTACCTAAGGCCTGGGTCGGCATCTCGCAGGGGCAGGATACCCTTGGTCTGGCACTCGAGAGTGCCCGAGCGGTCACTGCTAGGTAACAAGGGGCTGCGGCACCGCTCCGTCGCGCGGGAAATGCGTTCTTAGGCCGATGGGCGTTCTGGGAAAGGTTGTGGTGTTGGTCAGGTCGTCCTTTGGTCTGAATTGTCTGTTTTAAGAAAGGAGGAAATTAATTATGAGTATCAGTGGAACTCTGGTTCTAATTATATCTTACTATTATTTGGCATAAGTTCTGAGAGAAGAATAAAAGAACAGGAAACGCGCAAGAAGGTTTTAAGTAGCATACATATAAAATTATTGTTATTATTATTGTTATTATTATTATTATTATTATTATTATTATTATTATTGTTATTATTATTATTACGTGATGTCAGCTTCCAAAGAAGAATTAAAGAACAAGAAACACGAGAGACGGTTTTAAGTGCTATATATATATATATATATATACATAGATGTGTATTATATATATATATATATATATATATATATATATATATATATATATATTATACAAATTATTATTATTATTATTATTATTATTATTATTATTATCATGATTATTATTATTATTATTATTATTATTAGTATTACGTGATGTAAGCTTCCAAAGAAGAACATAAGAACAAGAAACACGAGAGACGGTTTTGAGTACTAAGTATATACAAATTATTATTATTATTATTATTATTATTATTATTATTATTATTTTATTATTTTATTATTATTATTTATTATTATTATTATTACTATATTATTTTTATTATTATTATATGTGACGTAAGCTTCCAAAGAAATGAAAAAGAGAATAGAACAAACAAGGATCATCTCAGTAAATAGACACAAAAAACCAGTTATGAACAAATCAACATCATCTTGAGATCCATATCCTGTTGTGTTTTTGGAAGAAGAAATTGTGTCAGCGACAAGTAAATATTATGACTACTGGAAGTATCCTCTAACAGGAGGTATAAAATAAAAGCTTTTGCTTCAAGTATATGAAACTTATTAGGAAAATTATTTTTGCTTCAAGTATTGAAACATGATAATTAATTTTGCTTCAAGTAATGGAACGTGAAAAATATTTTTGTTTCAAGTAATGAAACATGAAAATTATTTTTGCTTCAAGTAATGAAATATGAAAATTGTTTTTGCTTCAAGCAATGAAACGAAAATTATTTTTGCTTCAAGTAATGAAACATGAAAATTAATTTTGCTTTAAGCAAATGAAACTTATTATGAAAATTATTTTTGCTTCAAGTAATGAAACATGAAAATTATTTTTACTTCAAGTAAATGAAACTTATTATGAAAATTAATTTTGCTTCAATTAATGGAACATGAAAATTATTTTTACTTCAGGTAATGAAACATGAAAATTAATTTTGCTTCAAGTAATGAAACGTGAAAAAGTATTTTTGCTTCAAGTAATGAAACATGAAAATTAATTTTGCTTCAAGTAATGAAACGCAAAAAAGTATTTTTGTTTCAAGTAAATGAAACATTATGAAAATTATATTGCCTTCAAGCAAGTGAAAGTTATGAAAATTATTTTTGCTCCAAGTAAATGAAACATGAAAAAAAATTATTGGTTAATGAAAAGGAAATCTCTTCAGAAGATAATCACAATGAATGGCAGGCAACATTGGAGGTTGCTAATTTTGTCAGTGCAATAATTCAGATGCTACAAATTTAGCCTCACGAAAAATGGGTGCTCTTCGGGAATTAGAGATGGTTTGACACGACGCTTTAAACTTTCTGACATTTTGCTTATAGTGTTTGGAGTTTGATCATATCCACAATATATTAATCATGAATATTAGCTTACAGATAGCAGAAGAATTACCGCATTTTTCTTTGACAATTTTTTTTATTACCTACGTCTCTTTGTCAATGAATATGAAAAGGGATACGGTATCAAGTGATAATATGATCTTTGTGGTAAAATGTGACAAACGCATTCATCTACCTGAAGAGGGAGACAGCAGTCTCTGAAATATAGCATTTCTCTCTATATTTTGGCGTTTTTATAGGCTCCTTATATATATATATATATATATAATATATATATATATATATATATATATATATATATATACACACACACACACACACACACACACACATATATATAATATATATATATATATATATATATATATATAATATATATATATATATATATATAAACCCAAAAAGGTAATTTCTGTCAGGATGTGCTTTTAATGAAAGAACCGAAGATCGTTGATTTCAAACAATCACATTAAAAATCAAAGAACGTTAACAGACACGAACACTTGATACACACGAACATATACTTTTCCTTTATCTTAACTCACACTTTATCTTAACTTTATAAAGTTACGTAGATCATAAACAGAAGAAATCGTTACCAATGAGTTAAAAAGGGCTACAAAATCGATGAACGTGTCATAAAAACAGCTTAATACACGTCAGTGCAAGAGAAATAAAAATAAAAAACTCTAACAAAATAACATCACCTACAATAATGTAAAAATAGATTCCAAACGATATCAAATTTATTGGAAAAGTAATACCAAAATATCTAATTGTATCAGCATCAAAAATAATACACTTAAAAGACTATTGGAACAAAATCTTTATCCAAGGCTCCATTAATAACGCATCTTTGTTGACGGCTAAACAATATGATGTTGACGCTGCTCCGGAAGACAAACAAACAAACATTTTGTAACAGGGGGCAAGATTCAACGTCCGTACGTTTCGTAGGTTCATTAACAGTATCCGAAACTGGGTCAAGGTAACAGCCAAGGTTCATTAAGAGGCGACGCTTCACAAACAAATATCCTTTCATTTTTTCCTTGATGTGTGGGGGGGGGGGGGGGTTAAATCGTGAGTCTTTGTAACTACCATCAGAAAATTATAATTATGGCACTGCTTATCCTTTACGTATGCCTCCTGTTACGTATGGATATATATATATATATATATATATATATATAATATATATATATATATATATATATACACACACACACACATATATATATATATATATATATATATATATATATCGAGCCACAAATGTCCTTTAATATCTAAAATATATTATATATTAATTCCGAGGTAGAGCGAATTAGATAATAAAGGACATTTGTAGCTCGATAATGTATATGAATCACGGTAATGTGATATGACATATCTATATATATATATATATATATATATATATATATATATATATTATATATATATATATATATACACACACACACACACATATATATATATATATATGTGTGTGTGTGTGTGTGCAGAAAATATACAGGTCATTTTTACCAGATACATATGTAAATGTAATACCCAAAATGCCCTCTTAACTTCTCAAATTCTTTGCTCTTTTTTCTTGATACGTTTGGCCTCGAGATCCATCTTCAAAGAAGTATGAAAGAAATCACAATGTCCTGTAGCGGGAAACGAACCGGCAATACCATAATCACGACGAGGTCACCTTGTCGACCTGGGATCTCGAGTTAAGAGGGCATTATGGGTATTAGATTTAATATATATATATATATATATTATATTATTATATATTATATATTAATACATATATAATATATAGATAATATATATATATATATTAAATAATCTATATATATATATAACATATTTACCATATATATAATATATATATAATATGATAATATATATATATATATATATATATCTAAATATCATATAGAATTAATATATATATATATATATATAGATATATATATATGTATATAGATATATATATATAATATATATATATACATATATACATATATATATATATATATATATATATATGGCCCGACTAAAACAATAGCCCCTACCAAGTTTATAATTCTCATATCAAGACCGAAACTATTTTCCAGATACTTCCTAACAGCCCCACCAACAATTCGTCAACCCTACACACTCAATGCGCAACTCCCCTCTGGTATGCACATCGTCTCACGATTTCTGGACGAGTAAGGACTTCCATTCTAACACCCCTCCCATCTTATCAAGCCAGCAAGCACTTTGGTACATAATTCTTTCAGTCACCTATAAACCCTTTATTCTTCTACAAAGGAACTTCTTTCAGTCACCTATATCACCTTTATTCTTCTACAAAGGAACAATTATATTTCTCACTCACTCCTTTGGAACCTTCCCATGTCTAGACATACCTTACATACCAAGGACAGCCGGCAAATCATAGCCTATGACTTTTAATCCTAAGATCTCCTTTCAAAAGCATTCGGAAATTGGCTTGAACCCCTTTCACTCTTGCAGTTTTCAGATCAGCTTTTTTTTTTTATATTATCTTCATTGAACAATTCTTCTGAATAAGCATTTCACAGACACAATGCTGTGTTATTTACAGACACCAATTTTAATTTTTCAGCTTTATTCCAAAATCTAAAAGCAAAGTTACCCTTTCTCTCGCCATTCATTTTCCTCCCGTGCAATTTTTTGTTACCTCCTAAAAGCTCCCCTTCCAAACTCAGCATACAAATATCCATTTTTTCACACTTTCTTCACGACAAAGATAAAATGTATTGGAGAGAAATTTCCAGGCGTTTGACGATTCAAGCGGAATCTAGTGAATGGGAATTCCTTGCTCTGTCGGTAACGAGTTGACCATGAGATTGACGACAAGATTTGTCGCGTGACGCCGTGACGTCACAACCATGCACGGTGGCTCACGTGGTTTGTATACCCGAGTCGTCACCAGTACCAGTTCATACCATTGTTCTTGAGCCTCTCATCCTTCTCCATTTACTATCCGCTTCCTATTCTTTATTTTACAATCTGTCGTTATTCCTTGCAACCACTTGCAACCATCGTCTTCATTATTCATCATCTATTTTCTTAATTTTAATCTCCCATTCTTAGCTGAATATTTTTTTCACCATCTATTATTTGTGCAATTTTCTTTTTAATAAGAGTGCTTCTATTTTTATGGCCCCACTCTTCCTTGGTTATTCTTTTATTTTTTTTTATTAATTTTTTTTTGCTTTTGCTTTTTTCCATTAATGCTTCGGTACTTTTTCATTCATTCTTCCTCATCTACAAGTTTCGTTTTTACCCACTGCTTTATTATGTCTTGTGCAAGATTTTATACCCAATTTACATGCATCCATTCGTCATCACAGCAGTTTCCATAATCTATGCGTTATTCAAAACGAATTCTAAGTTATGAAAACGTAATGAACAAACTGACTGATTCATCACGATGACCTGGCGTTACGACAATAATGGCAATCGAGGTTTTGATTTCTTTAGTGATGGGTTGATTAACATAGCACTGTAACAAGGCGTTACAAAGAGTATGGTCAACCGTCCGATTTCCCCAAACTTAACTGGCAACTGATCTACTGTAATAGGCACCATAACAACTGAAATGATTGATTTGTTAGGCTTAACGACTTGTGTTTAATCATTTAATTGATTGATTTAATTGACATTAGAAACGGGCATCAAAAAATAGTTACCAACGTGTTTATTGCGCTGATTCATTTAATACTACGACATGGTGTGATAACCTTTATGGTCATTAAAGAAGTATTACTACGAGGATCATCATAGCTCTGCCTCATTCATTATTGACTGACCGATTGGTTCAGTGACATAAACTGGCGTTGTATTCACCGTGGTCACTAAATTTTTAAAAAACTTTTTAATGATTGATTAGATTTAAAATAACCGTAAATAATACAGTCCCAAAAGAAATTTTGTTTTTGCGTGTAGAATAGACAATAAAACTGGTGTTGCAGAAATAATGGTCAGTGACTTGCAATAATCTCGAAAGCCTGTTATTCGGACACCGACGCAAAGTTTCCTAAAATAGTCTTCTTGTTTTATAAGCTGGAAATAAGAACAACAATCTCTCTAAAAAGAAACAGGTCCCAGGCATTAAGTTTCCCCGAGCCTGCAAGCGACTCCGACCGCGCCACACACTGTCGCTCACGCAAGGGTGAAACCTAAAACACAGAGGAAGGTAAACTGATCTCAAGCCACCGGGCTGATTTGCATAACTTGGCGTTCAATTTGCATTTGCTTATATGGTGTTGCGGATGTAATTGATTTCCTGCGTGGAAATATAGATTGGGAATGAAAAAAGCATATATGAAATATTTATATATATATATGCATATATAAATATGTACATTCATATATATAGATATATATATATATATATATATATATATATATATATATATATACATATATATATATAAATAAATACAGACGTACATACATGTATGCATATATACACACTCTATATATAATTTACACATACTATCATATATACACTTTCTAGCTTTAGTGACCGTAAACCACCCAAAAGGCGAAACACGCGAAGCTATAAAAAAAAAAGTAAAAATAAATGTTTACAAGCAAATAGCCACTCATATGAAACAAAAGCACAAACAAGGACAAACAAAGCAGATGTCAAGGGAACCAATCAAAAACTATAAGAGAGGGAGAGAGAGAGAGAGAGAGAGAGAGAGAGAGAGAGAGAGAGAGAAGGAAGAAGGAAGGAGGCCAAACGACGGAAAACAAGATGATGATGACAGTGACGTCATCGCCGCCTTCAGGATGCGCAAGAAGAAGTCGTTAAGCCGATCGATCGATTGAGAGGTTGCTTGTTAATGGAAGACTGCGTCGAAGGACGTGTCAGGATCTAACTTGGATGTCAACTTCAACTTCGAGTGGATCTTCGTTTGTTTCTTTCGTTTGTGGGTTCGTTCGTCCGTCTCTCTGTTCGTTTGTTGATTTGTGTGATTGGTAGTGAGTGACTAGTTTGTGGTCTTGATCTTGAGCTAACCCCAGGGTTAAAATGGTTTGTTGGGGGAATATACATATGTATGTATGTATAATCTATCTCTCTCTCTCTCTCCTCTCTCTCTCCTCTCTCTCTCTCTCTCTAATATATATAATATAATATATATATATATATATTATATATATATATATATATATATCTCACACGCACACACACACATATATATGTGTATGTATGTATATGTATGTATAAAGAAAGAGAGAGAGGGACTGCTGCTTAATATTAATGTTTAATATTGATAAAATAACGCGGAAGTAAGAAGAAAATAACGAAACTTGGACGCATCGGTAAAAGAAAAAAAAAAGTCCATTATTATGTACAATATTTTAGCACTTATTTGTTATAATATATACTATGTAATATTTCAGCTTTTATTTGTAAAACAAGAGAAAAAAGTAATCATTTTTATGCAAAATTAAAGTTTTCATTGGCCAATACAAAAAGGATCAGGCTCTCTCTCTCTCTCTCTCTCTCTCTCTCTATCTATCTCTCTCTCTCTCTGTTTCGATCAATTCCTCACGCTCCATGCCCTTATCTGCATTGCACCTTCAAATCCTGACCTGACACTTCATCCCACCAACATTCCGTCCACACCCTCACGCATTTGCCCACAAAGCAGATGACTTGTTCGATGTTAATGTTGGGGAGGAGCCAGCCTCATCCTAGACAACCCTCCCCCCACCCACCCCACCCCCAACCTCCTCCCACCCATCCCCCTCCGCCCCCAACAAAAAATGAGGGAGAAAGTTGTCTTCAATATCCTCTTTATCACTCAGACAAGGCTGGTATTAGTAAGCCTCGCGTTGATGATAATATGAGGCCTAAATAACGCGAGGTCTGTTCGCCAATAAATAGGCGGATTCTGTCAACAGAGAGAAG
>NC_087221.1:26259016-26261516 GCF_015104395.2 Macrobrachium nipponense
ATGTATACCTCAATTAGCCTTAACAGCAAAGCAGGTAATATATATATATATATATATATATATATATATATATATATATATATAGATATATATATATATATGTATGTATATGAGGTTTTAGTATTCCTTTTTCACGAAGATAGATGTACGAAGTTATTGTCCACAGCTTTTCTTTTCCCCTGTGGACTACAACCTATATATATATATATTATATATATATATATATATATATATATATATATATATATATATATATATATGTATGTATATTTATATATATACATGTAAAGAGAGAGAGAGAGAGAGAGCATGTGTATGTTTACGTTTATACACAAGAATTTATGGTTAATCTTGAAGAGTGACTGACATTCTAAACGAACTGCACTCACTGAGAAACCAAAGAGTCCTATTTACTAGAGAGACGGCCTAATTAAGAATTGAGAAAAGTTCGTCTCATATTACTTGGTCCAAGAAGCTTAATCTCAGTCTTCTTCACTATTAATAGACCTTTATAAGTTTCCGCGAACATGGTCTATCCAAGGCTTACCTCAGGCAGTTTAGCTTGTTGGTATAATGTACAGTCAAATAAATTCATAAACGAATATCTCAGATTTTTGTCATATTATTGGAATTTTGTGTTAATTACTGACGCCATTATAATAAACAGTTGGTTCAAATTTTCGCTATAATTCCCATTTTATTAAATATATCGTTTCAATCCTCCACTGGTTAATGATGTTTTTGCATTCCTTCGTTGGTTAAAGACATCGTTCCAATATTCAGCTGATTAAAGATATCTTTGCAATCTTTCGTTTTTAAATATATTTTGCAGTCCTCCGTTTGTTAAAGATATTTCTGGAATCCTCATTTATTAAAGATATTACTGCAATCCTCCTTATGTTAAAGATATTATAGGAATCCTCGACTGTTTTATGAAATCGTTGCAATCCTCCAGTGTTTTAAGATATCGTTATATTCTTCCTTTGTTTTGTGATATCGTTGCAATCCTCCGTTGTTTCAAGATATCGTTCGTTGCAATCCTCCAATGTTTAAGATACCGTTGCAATCTTCCGTTGTCTTATGATATCGTTGCAATCCACCAATATTTTAAGATACCATTGCATTCCCGCTCTTTTATGATATCGTTGCAATCCTCTGTCTTATGATATCGTTGGCTACCCCATCCACCACCATATTATAAAGATACACATACACTTGACAACTCCCGCCTATTCTCACCCTGCATGTTACACGTCTGCAAATCCCTCCATAAAACTGCTTATGTTTTCAGGACTCTATCCCGTTGCAATCCTCTGTTGTTTTAAGATATCGTTGCAACTCTCCACTGCGATCATCCGTTTAAATATATCGTTTAGATCATCCGCTGTTTAAAGATATCGTTGAAATCCTCTGTTGATTAAAGATATCGGTGCAATCCTTAGTTGTTTAAAGATATCGTTGCAATCCTGCGTTGTTTATATCGTTGCAATCCTCAGTTGATAAAAGATATCGTTGCAATCCTCAGTTGGCTAAAAATTGCCTTGGTCGATCAGAGAACGAAGGAAGTAAGGTAGGACGAATCAAATAAATTTAAAGATATGAAATGAAGTATTTTCACAAGTAAACAGTCTCAGGATGTGATTTAAAATAATCTATATAAAGTAAATCTAAAACAAATAAGTAAGGTTAACGAAAAAAATGAATAGTTAAGGAGGAAAGCGTATAAAAACTGATCTTTATATTTTGGCAGTACATAAAAAATTATTTTCGTAAACGCATGATAATAAAACAAAGAAAAATAGATATCAAAACAAGCTGAAGACAATAACACAAGAAAAAACTAAGCGTTCAAAATATTTTGAAATAAAAGGAGTATAAGTTTCATTAGAAATTTTTCAAAAAGAGAAAAGCAATAGAGTAGAAAAAGCCAAAACAACGACAATTGAACGGAAACAAAATAAAGGTATAATAACAATTAAAAGATAATCTATCAAGAAAGAACTGCAAAAAAATAATAAAATAAAACAAGGGGGAATATATGGTAAATCAATCACAGCTTTTAATCAAACTTGGTGAAATTATAAAAGTTACAATAATCTAGAAAAAATTTTGTAGGCTTTAAAAAGAAAAATACACTGAATTTAAAAATAAAATTTACATGAAAATTTGCTAAATATGGTAGATAACGAAAAAGGAATTGACAAAGAAAAAACTACTCACAAACCAAACCATTCACACATTTTAGTCTCACTTGACGAAATCACGTAAAAAAAAAAAAATGAGATTTCGAAGGAAGCTTACCAAACATTCATAAGAAAATTGTAAGTAGTAAGAATAAATCAAAGAAAAAAATATAATTGGTCAGATCGGTATAAACCATTCCCAAAAAGTCAAACTTCACGAAATGATAAAGGTGACCAATACTCCGAAAGGAAAATTCACCAAAGAAAAAGAGATACTAATTTCCGGAGAAAGTTGCCAAAAATACCAACCATAAAAA
>NC_087221.1:26266516-26269016 GCF_015104395.2 Macrobrachium nipponense
CGAATGAAACGAATGATTAGCAAAAGGCCGAGAGCAATGCAGCTGTTCTCTGTAAAAAAAAGTTCTAAGTACCATCTGCAGTGTGCCAAGAAAAACGTACTGTAAGTGGTATCCTTCCACGTCCCTTAGCTCACCCAAAGTTAAGGCAGGTATGATGAGCTCAGAGGTCCACACGAGCCCTTTGACACCAAACGATTATTTAAAGTGACAATTGGAATATAAAAGTTCAGGCCAAAGGCCAAGCACTGGGACTTATGACGTCATTCAGCGCTGAGAATATTGTTACAAAATCATTAGTAGCGTCTGGAAAGAAAGATGCGAAGATCATGTGAATGAAGTTTGTGTAAAATGAATGAAAGGGTTACGTCTACGGGCCGAAGGGACGCTACAAAGAACCTTAAATAATACCTATAGGTTTTGAAGTAATAATAACTAGCGATTTGTTAATCTACTTTCCACGCACCTTAAAATAAATCCTCAAAAATCTTCCAATAGAGAGGCTGTAGAGTGAATAACCTATCCGTTTCATTTGTTATGAAACTAAACATAACCCTAACAGTTTTATAAAAGATGTAATCCTCAATAAAAAAAAAAATTCTTTTTTTTTTTTTTGTCTTATCCGGGTCTGGGCAAAGCAATGTCATTGGGTCTTCCACCGCAATAAAACTAAATGAGAAAAAATAAGGTGAGGCGTTCACTGTCTCCAGGTGGCTTCTTAACAGGGGAATGAGGTCATCAGTATCTGGCTACAAAACTCTAACATTAAACCTCTTTGTCGAAATAGGCGACTATCTTATTTACGAAGGAGATTTTTTTCTTGCAACATCTCAAGGAGTTGCAGATTTCCGCTATTCTTATTCGTCTGCCGATTCATGTTGATCTTGCAGAGGACGCACTTGTTGTAATTGGCACTGAACGCAGGTAGTTAAAAGTTCTCCGTACCGTGATGAGAACTGTCAGTTGTGGAAGAGAAAATCGGCGTACGGTATTTTAGCATTTTCTTGAATGAACTCTCGCCAAGTGCAGGAGTATCAATGGAAGTGGACAGGACATATATATATATATATATATATATATATATATATATATATATATATATATATATATATATATATATATATATATATATATATATATATACATGCACACACACACACACACCAAATATATAGCACAAACGGCAGAGGAAGGCATCCAAACTAACATTTCTTTATTCGCTAGGGGTTCAATGCTTCCGTCTCATTTTCAAAACAGGGATAACAGAAAATATAGGTTTTTTTTTTTTTTATAAAACACAAAATACAGAAATTGGAAAATAAAAAGCACACAAACAAAAACAACAATGCAAGAAAAGAGGAGGATAAAGAGAAAACTACAATAGCCACAAAGCTGAAAGATAAAAAAAAAATATATAAAAATACGAAGACGAAAATCGAAGAACCAGAAGGCAAAAATGAAATAAAATTTGACACAGACGATAACAATTCCTCTGGCATTACTAACCGAAGTTGTGTTCCCCAAAGACAAAGCAGCGGAGTGAGACAAGACTCCGAGGATTAAGTCCAAAGATCCCTCCAAGTAAGGGAGCCAAGTGCGACATTCAACAAGCCTCCTTCCGAAGGGTTGATGCTGGTGCTCCCCCCTGAGGGCTCCCTATGAGGGGGCTTCCGAAATGGCTCTTTACCTAGGCCAAAACATTCTTTCGACTCAGTAGGCGGAAGATGAGTTTTTGAGGAAGTGGCGTGAGGGTTATTGGATCAGGAACAAAAAGAAAAAGAGCTTTCGAAAAGCCGGAAATAAGGATGTTTACGATTACTTTATGGGATTCGGAACGGCTTCTGAAGAGTGGCGTTGATTCCTCTCTCTCTCTCTCTCTGTGTCTCTCTGTCTCTCTCTCTCTCTCTCTCTCTCTCTCTCTCTCTCTCTCTCCGCACTTCTTCTTTGAATCAATTTAATTTCGACTTTAACTTCGAATTTTTTCTGCGTCGGACTGTGAATATATTAACAAAAGCATTGCATAATATCGGGAAATTATACTATATATACATGTATATATACATACGTGTTTATATAAAAAATATATACATAGTATATATATAATGTATTTATAAATATATTTCTGCCTTCTTTCGTTTAATGAACGCGAAGAAAGTTGGAAATTATGAAAGGAAAGAATAAAAATGAAATAAGTACCTATGTGGTGAATGAACTTGGTGCAAGAGAACGTTCTAGAATCATTCTTTAGAAGTGGAGTAAGGTTTCTACAATCTTAAACCTTTAGAAGAACAATTTAGGTTATTCCACGATGTTCTTCTTGTTGAATTTGTTAGATTTCGAGACTGAATAAAACAGAAATCGATTAAAAACCACTTGTTTTGGATGACATAATTGTCTTTGAGATAACCTCTTTAAAAAGATCGTGAGAAGTCGTTATCCTAAATCCTCTTGTTGAATAATTAAAACTAAATCCTACTGGTAAATCATTGTTCAAGATTAAAAT
>NC_087221.1:26274016-26299016 GCF_015104395.2 Macrobrachium nipponense
AGTAAACAATATAATAATAATAATAACACTTGTAAGTTCTTGCCTTCCTTAAGCTACAAAAAATTATGATATAAGCAATCAAATAAAGTGCTTCGTCAGCTCGACCAAGTAACAACACCGATAATAATAATAATAATAATAATAATAATAATAATAATAATAATAATAATAATAATAATAAACACTCTCTGTTCCTGAATCATTTATAACAATCGTCGCTAAAGAAGCCATGACCTATGACCTAATAAACGAGGTTTCTATAAAGGCTCCGAGTTCCCTGTTCCAAATGCCCCGTTAAACCTCGATGCTTTACCTACTTATACAGATTGGGAAGGGAGGGCATTTGAATGAAACGAACCTCTCTCTCAAACTCACACAAACACACACTGTATCTCTCACACACAGAGAAGCGCAAAAACAATATGTCAGACTCTCTCTCTCTCTCTCTCTCTCCCTTTCTTACTTACAACGAAGACTCCAAACTGTATCTCTCTTTTTCTCTCAGAAAAACACAAATCCTAACGCTCTTTCTCTCACTCTGTTACTTGCAATGAAAACGTCAATTTATATATACTTCTCTTTTTCTCACATAGAGAAGCACTAGTCAACAGCCCCCCACCCCCCCCCCCCCCTTCTCTCTCTCTCTCTTTACTTGCAACGAAGACTTTAAACTATCCCTCCCTCCTCTCCACATAAAAAACACAAGCCCAACCCCCCAACCGTCCCACCTCTCTCTCTCTCTCTCTCTCTCTCTCTCTCTCTCTCTCTCTCTCTGTTACTTGTAATGAAATCGCCAATTTATATATTTTTCTTTTTTTTCTTTCTCTCTCTCTCTCTCTTTTTCTTGGAACGAAGGCTTCAAACTATCCCTCTCTCTTTTTCTCCCACATAAAAACACAAACCCCAACCGGCCCACCTCTCTCTCTCTCTCTCTCTCTCTCTCTCTCTCTCTCTCTGTTACTTGCAATGACATCGCCAATCTATATATTTCTCTGTTTCTCTCTCTCTCTCTCTCTCTCTCATTACTTGCAACAAAGACTTCAAACTATCCCTCTCTCTTTTTCTCACACATAAAAACACAAGCCCCAACCGGCCCACTCTCTCTCTCTCTCTCTCTCTCTCTCTCTCTCTCTCTCTCCGACCATTGTTTTCATGAAGTGGAGGCGTCAGTCGGATTACCGGAAGTGTATTGGGAGGGATCGTTTATTGCGACGCAAAAGCAGGGCAACAATAAATGAGTGGTTCTATATTTAGCTGTGCTTTCTCTCGATTGAGTATTAACGAAGGGGATTTATTTGCGCTTGCGTTTTCTATCTTATTGGAGGGGGTCCCCCGACTTGACTCATTTTCATACTTCGTGCTTTGGAAGTGAACAGTGGAAGAGGGAATAAGCGTATTTGTGTTCGGAAAGAGAACGAGAACAAAACCAGGGAAAAATAACAGAAAAATAAAAAGATAAATAGCACATACATACATATATGTATATATATATGTGTGAGTGTGTGTGTGTGTGTGAAAATATATATATATATATATATATATATATATAGTGATATATATATATATATATATATATTATAATAATAAATTATTAATATTATATAATATAATATATATATATAATATTATATATATATATATACATATATATAGATATATATAATATATATATAAATAATATATAGCTATATACATATCTATATATATATATATATATAGATAATATATGTATATATATATATATGTTTGTGTGTGTGTGTGTGTGTGTGAGTAAATTATTTGTTCATTAACCGCTAATTCCCGTTAAAAAACAATTACCTGAGGATCATATGATGAGTAAAATTGTAAGGAAAATAAAGAATTCAGTTCTTGCGCGTTGAACAAAGTGAAAATACAGAAGTCAGAACAAATACAGAAAACGCAAAAAATATAGAAGTTAGAACAAATACAACAGCTGGAGAAGTATCTGACAGACAGCTGATGATCTTAAACTTAATTGTCGACAAATAAAAAAAAAATTCCGATCAAAGAATCTATCTCTAAACATGTTCCTCTTTTTATAGTTTCCGAGTAACCATGGAGACGGTGTGGCATCATTCAAAAATAATAAGTCTATGAGACAGGGAAAAAAAAAAAAAAAAAAAAAAAAAAAAAAGAGCTCAGCTACTCTTTACGTGGAGGGATCTCTCGTCGGGAGTCAACTAATAAACAATCTGTTTTGTGGTGCGATGAGATATCCTTTACTTACTTTTCATAAATAGCAGGATTTTCCTTTTGCAACAGATGAGACTTCAAGTCTTACTCCAGTATAAACCTAGCCCCTAACTCCTCTCCCAAAAGGGGCAATCCGACTTGGGGAAGAGTTGAACTAATGAATATTAGTTTTTCCAAGGCCCACCACGCTATATGCCTGACCCATGAGCATTATAAAAACAACATTAAGATATGTCATTACACACTAATAAACTCCTGAAAAAGGTAACGTAAGCTGCTCGAACATAACAACAAATAAACACAAAAACACCAACACTTGCATTGTAACATCTGCGGAGAAATTTTTCCACAAAAGCAATACCTGATATTGGCGTAAAGGACAAATTGACCATGAAAAATATAGAGGGATGCTTTTTATTTTTTCAATAGTTATACAACTCACGTTAGATATATGAACATATTGCAGATATTTTAGATCTCTCTCTCTCTCTCTCTCTCTCTCTCTTTATATATTTATATGCTGTAATGTTTATATTTAATTACGCAACTCACGTTAGATAAATGAACATATTTCAGACGTTCTCTCTCTCTCTCTCTCTCTCTCTCTCCTCTCTCTCTCTCTCTGTGTGTGTGTGTGTTGTGGTGTGGTGTGTATATATATATGTATATTCATATATATATATATATATTATATATTATATCTATATATATGTATATATATATATTGTTACGAAGTGCAAAGTATCTGGTTACCATTCATCAATTATTACCTCACCAAAAGCCAGAAACCTGAACCCTCATAACAGTTATTAAATGACTGAATACTCTAAAGGCAACAGTGATCCCTTAACACTTACCAGTATTGCAGAAAATCAGACTAAGTTCATCAAAACAGGTGTGAGGTAATCTTGTATAATTAAATTATTCAAAGGGCATCACTTCATCAACAACTTTAAAAGTCTAAGTATTTCCCTGATTTCAGAAGTCTAAGTACTTCCCTAGTTCTAAGTCACTTCAAGTAAATTGAAGGAAAGCAAATCAATTACCACTCTATGTTTCTACCTAACATAAATATAATCAAATGCAAATATACTGGTTAGAAATGAAATACTTATAAAAATTTTAAATACAAAAATTTATTATTAAATTCAACATTTATAAGTAAAATTCACAATATCAGGGAAAATTACTGTTACTTGAAAACAAAGTAAAGATTAATTAATTCTTGAATCAATTAAGTAAAATTAAATCACAATTAATTGATCACAAAATTCAAGAAAATTAATTCAATTGAAATTCAAAAGTGTTAGGCAATAATTGAAAATTTGAAATTAATTTACAAGTGCTAAACAATAATAAAACTTGAAAAGAATTCTAAGTAAATGCAAATTAATTCACAAGTGTTAAATATAATTAAATGTGCAATGATTAAGCAATGAAAATAACTAAGTCAATTAAATTGCGAATGCAAATGAAAATATAAAATAAAAAGGCACACTTCAATAAGAAAATGAACAAGTGCACAAACAATGGAACAAACACCAACACAAAAATTCGCAATGTGTAAAAGTGTAAATCTTTTTCACTCAAAACATTGTAACCATCAGTTTTTACCAAACCTTCGTAATCATCTGTTATTAGTTACTAATTAACCACTGTTCCTATCAGTTATTAGTTAACCACAGTTCCTATCCGTTATTAGTTAACCACAGTTCCTATCCGTCATTAGTTATTAGTTGCAACTAATAAAACATAACACACTTTACCTTGGTATACCAACTTCTTTCTTTGCTGCAGGCTTGTTTCACTTTACCAAAAACCAGGCGCCGTTACGAAACAATGTTTGTTCAGATTCCACAAAAACACTAAATAAGACTAAATAAACTCTAAGAAATATCAAATATGAAATACTAAGTTACGAGTGACCAATTTACGTTACGCTAATATAATCTCAAGGATGTCGCGGGAGAGAGAGAGAGAGAGAGAGAGAGAGATGTCTGAACGCCTCACGGTCCTAAGATATAATGAATCTCTTCCTTTGCGGAAACTGGACAGAGGAGATGACAAAACGTTTTTGGCACAAATGCTTCCAGAAGCTTCGAAATCTTACACAATCTTACTCACAAAATGTGTAATCTCCATGTGGCTTTGATCAAAGACATACATGTATGAGACGATTCTGCTCAACAGACACGTATCCGATCGAAACGGAGGTTGAGCGATAATTAAGATTGACATGTTTTGATAACAACGCAAAGAATCGAGCCCTCTTAATCTCTGGGAGATGAAAAGTTACTGAAACAATTATAGCTTTGAACGGACAAAGAAAATCTCTCTCTTTTTACGTACTACGTTATATATATATAATATATATATATATATATGTGTGTCTATATATATATATATATATTTTATCTATATAGATATATATATATATATATACATTATTTTTCAATATGTTATGCAAAATCTGAACACACATTTAAAACATCCTATCTCTAAGCTATCTAGGAATCTGAAAAAATGTTGCACAATTCTACATAACATTTCAAAGAGGGGAAATATGCATTTTGACAGTAGCAATATATAATATATATATATATATATATATATATATATATATATATATATATATACATATATATATATATATATATATATATATATATATTATATATATATATATATATATATATATATATACAGAGAGAGAGAGAGAGAGAGAGAGAGAGAGAGAGAGAGAGAGTGTACTTAACAAGATACCAGCAAACTCTGATCGCTCGCTGTGTTTAAATACCTCTCCAAGACAATGACCCTTCAAGGTGACATGTTACTGATGGCCTCAGAACGCTTATTCACAAACGCCCCACTATAGCTGCCGACAGCATCACTATGATCCAAGATAATATCTTCATATCGGATGCTGCAGCCTTGAGCATTCCCGAGTTATTGTCTGAGAAAATGTTTAAGCCTTGTTACACAAAAGAGTTCTCTTCAGGCAGATATACGGGTTCGTAATTATTATTATAAGAATCAGGGTCGTGTCTGCTGGGGTGTTTATGGCCGTATTAATCAGGGAGACAGACTTTCCTTGGATACTGTTATTTTTACAAGCTATGTAAGGGGTACGTTCACTGGTATTAGAAATGATCGAGATTTTCGATAGCATTTACCTTTACTCTTATATTTTTGATAGATTTGAGATAGGGAAAACGACCCCACCCTATCAACAACGTATTTGTAACACGATCAAAATTATTTCCCCTAAACAGTATATACCGCCCAGCGCCCCCTTCCTCGCCCCCCCCCCCCGCCCCCCCCCCCCCCCACCCTTCCAGCAGCCAATAATACACTGGACATGACTGAAAGCTGAAAGAGGAAGATATGAGTCTTAAAATTCCATTGTAACAATTGGAAAATCTTTTAAAGAGAATATCAAATTCCTTCTCCGGCAATTCATGAATAATGATGGACATCAGGACCTCGCGATACAATAGTGGATTCAGAGAAAACAAGAAGCATCTTGTACACAGACTACTGTTAATTCTAAGGACTAGCGAGAGACATAGAGAAACTGCCATAGACTAGAAAAAGTCGCTACTTTTAAATAATAAAGAAAGAACATTACTCAAAGATGCTATTTAACGTGTTTCCCACGAAAAAGTGTCGCTCAGAATCTCTTCACGTGTCCCGAGCTGATGTGTCACTGAAAATAAGTCAGATAATTTTTCCACTTATTAAACAGGTGTACAATCCCTTTAAAAGAACAGGATACAGCCAGCTTTATCTAGTCAGTCAGTAGTTGTGTTAAATGTGTTCAAGAAAATGCTTTATTATTTTCTGTTCTCTGGCTTTATTTAGAATATGATTCTAAAAGCTAAAAAAATAAATGAATATAATAAATCATATCTAGTTCAGAAATATTATCAAATGCTTAATTAAAATGAAAGAGAATTTGCCAGATATACGACAGATGATTTTATAGACTCCAGAAGTGAGTGAAAACGTCAGTCAATTAAACAGACAAACAGAGAGAGAGAGAGAGAGAGAGAGAGAGAGAGAGAGAGGGTGTATTAGATGACCATCCAGCAGTGGCCATGACAAACAAAGTATGTACTCCATGACACTATGTAAATAGGATATATAAGTGACATTTTTCAATTCTGCACTGTTTAAATTCCCAATAGGTACAGGTCTCGATAAGTATTAAACAAAATTGAAGTTGCAAAAAACTTCAAAGTATTTCATTGTAATCTGACGACAACTTCAATTAAGTATCAGGTCTGTCTGTCAGTCTCCATCTCTCATATTGGTAAAGGGAATCCTAAATTCTCTCAATGTTTGCTTTCACTTTAACTCCCCCCCCCCCACCCACCCCCCAAAAAAAACCCCCCGTCTCTCTCTCTCTCTCTCTCTCTCACTGAGGGACCCCTCTGTTGGTTTTCCAATTGGACAAGGAGGGACAATATTGGACTGTCCCTTAAAATCCAATATTCCTCGTTTATAGAAATAGTGAATCGCTGTATGTACATGGTTGTTTATCAACATTTGTAGCTAGCAGCAGGGAGAGAGAGAGAGAGAGAGAGAGAGAGAGAGAGAGAGAGATCTGAGGGCTGATTATACTGTCAAATTGTATATCATCCAAACGGGAGGTCTCGGCGAGGTAATCACCACCCCCACTGGAGTGAGGAGGCCATTCATAATATACGCAAGCAATAAATCAACCTCAAAAGTACAGTTTAAAGTCCTTCTCTTCCCAGAAAGCAAACAGTCCTCCTTTTTCTCTTTCGCTCTTCCTCCCCAGGGGAGGGACCTTCCCACACTTGGTCCCCTGAGTCCTCTTTTCTTCCTCTGAGAACTGTTGCTCGGGATAATAAGAATGCCTCTCTTTTCTTCCCCTCTTCTGGTCTGTTAATTCTTTCTTTCACTCATCCTTACGCATCTACGCAAATTGAAGAGTTTCTGTGTGTGTGTGTGTGTGTGTGTGTGTGTGTGTGTGTGTGTGTTTCGATAATCCAAACCGTTGTGACGTCAGTATGGCGCTTTGTAACAACCACTGAAATTCTCTCTCTTTCTCTCGTCGATGATTATAAATTTGGTAAGCCCACTTTTTAGTATTATATCAAACAATCAGACTATCTCTCTCTCTCTCTCTCTCTCTCTCTCTCTCTATTCGGCATCGAAGATAATATTTGTTGTTGTTCAAGAACAGTTTAGCTTCGTATCAATACGTCAAATTTTCATTGCAGGAAACGTAAGGCATTTGAAAAAGTTCCAACCCTCGTTTTGTTTTTATATTAGGTAAGTTTACCCTTTATTATTTTGCTAGCAAAATAGTTAAAATTGTATTTAATTAAAACTAGAAACATAATCTTCCTGACCTTGAAGTGGTAATGTTGAACGACATAAATTCATAAAATTTTATTTAATTCTGTAATGTTGAACATGATTTCATAAAATGTTATTTAATTCTGTAATGTTGAACGACATGATATCATAAAATTTAATTTAATTCTGTAATGTCGAACGACACGATTTCATAAAATTCAATTAGCTAAAGATACAACTCGACATTTCTTCAGAATATCTGCGAAATTAATAATCCATCAAACTTATAGCCATTTAAAATTCATTAGCAAGGATTTAATACGGTGATAACTTTTCGACGTAAACTTTTACTAAAATCAAAATATCTGGCAATTGAACGTTTACTATCTTTAAGCAGATCATAAGCACTTCGGGGCGTCGTTAAATGTCATTCATTCGGTTACCGGTAGATGAAACCTACAAATGATTATTAAGGAAATAATTTTTTTTTAATCAATGTCACAATTTACGCAAGTTTAAACTAAAATGACCGGGAACCATATATTAATACTCATTGTTCTATTGAATTAGAACACAATGGAGATGATATGATTTAAATTATAAAAAGATACAAAAAAACAGATATTCGTTGACAGAGATGTTTTCGTTTAATCTGACACTCTGAATCCCATTTTCACTTCTTATGTGGAAGTAACAGACAAACTTTCGGGCATAGTTACCATTGTATTTATTTGCCATTTTATTTACTATTTTATTTATCTGCTTTTTTTTTTGCAACTCTGCACTGGCAGCCTCAGCCAGTAGTGGGAGATGCTACTAACATTTTTTCTCTCTCTCTCTCTCTCTCTCTCTCTCGTTTTGAGACAAAGGATAATTACTTAGATAATTAATTATTTACCAGTTTCTTTTGAAGCAACTGTAAAATTAAGATCTATTAACGTAGTATATTTCAAAAGTAAAGACGCTTTAGACTGATCGAACAGAAATCTATTATTTTAGTTCAAAAACAAAATTAAAAAACAATGATAATTAGAAGCGTATCCAGTAAAAAAAATGAATAAAAAGCTTTATGAGCAACTGCATGTTTTTAACTTACTATCAAAAAACATTATCCTTCGTAAGTTTATCAGATTACTTCATAAAGCCATTGCAGTTTTACTTGTTTTGTAAAATCTTTATAGGTTACTGAAACTTTATCTAGTTACGCTGAAACTAAATACACTATCATATCTCTGCCAAGTTCTGTAGAAATTTTACAAACTTGAGTAATTGTAACTGAAATAATAGAAAGCTTTGAGACATATTTTATTAAGGTTTACGGGCAATCAATTTTACCATTCTTCACAAGCTACTAGACCCTTACACAGTTTCCAAGAACCTTTGCATGAACCGAAATTTTACCCGCTTTCCTGGGAACATTGTATGTAATTGCAAATTTACAAGGCTTTGTAGCAACTTAATACAATTTTGTAAGTTTGACATGCTATCTTAACATGAAATGTATATGTCGAAATAAGAAAAATTGATCTGTATTTTAGAAAATCAGAGGAAATAAAAATTTTTACAGAGAAGAGAGAAAATCAAATTTTTCTAATCTTTGTTCCGTACCTCTGGAGATTAGGAGACGCATCATCTGTTAATTTTTAGCAACTCAGAAGTACGCAAAAATGATGATTAACAATCTATACATCACAGAAATTTGATTTTCTCTATTTTCTATGTAAGTTCTTGTTTCTTCTGATTTCCTAAAATGCAGATTAATTCTTTTTCCATATTTTTATTTCGGCGTATTCATTTTATGGCGAGATACTGTTAAACTTATAAAAGTTCTTACAAAACGTGATCAAGTTTCAGGTTCATGTAAATCTTCCACGAAAGCGTGTCGAGCTCCAATAGCTTGTAAACAGAGGCAAAATTTACTAACCGTAAACATTATTACTAATTTCGGCATCAAAGCCTTCTCAAAAAGCTAACTACAGTTACCCAAGTTATGAATAATTCTTTTTTTTACAGAACTCACCTAATATATAACAGTTTATTTAGTTTCTACTAAACCAGGTATAAAAAGGCAAACAGAATAATATAGATAATAGTCCTCATTACTTATCTCTCTCTTCTCTCTTCGTCCTCGAGATCTCTCTCTCTCTCTCTCTTTCCTTTCTCTTTCTCTCTCTTCTCTCTCTATCTGCTCTCCACTCTTTCCTCCTCTTTCTCTCTCTTTCTTTTCCTCTTCTCTCTCTCTCCCTCTCTCTCACTCTCTCTTTACTTTCTCTTCTTTTCTTTCTCTCCTCTTTCTCTCTCACTCTTTCTGCCTCTCTCTTCACTCCACTCCTCTCTTTCTCCTCTTTTTCTCTTTCTTCATCTTTCTTCAAGCTCTTTTCTCTTTCTCTCTCTTTTTTTCCTCCTCCATGAAGTCTTTCGCTTTCTTCTTTCTTTCTTTCTCTCTCTTTCTCATTTTCTCTCTATTTCTTTTTCCTCTCTCGTTTCCTCTCTCTCTATCTCTCTCTCACTCTTTTTTCTTTCTCTTTTATATTTATCGCTTGCTCTTTCATTTCTCTATTTTCTTTCTATCCTACCATTTCTCTCTTTCTCACTTCCTTCTCTCTCTCTCTCTCTCTCTTAAAGAGATCAGTGACAAATACTAAAGAAAATAAACAGATATGTCCAGATAACCAAATCAAGGAAGCAGATTACCCGACTCCAGATACATTAAGAACGTTGTGAGGTCGTGGGGATGGTGAAACATAGAATGCTGCATACATATCCATACAAAAGATATAAGACTTCTTACTGGAAAGACTCTGAAGGCTCTAAAATACTTTCTCACGTTTCAATAGATCAAGGAAATGGTAGGGGATACATAGAAGAAAAAATCAGAGAAGGGCAAAAGCAGGCGATAGCAATCGTGATTCGCAAGATTTGTTAGGAATTCGAAAGCACAAATAATCCAACAAAAGGGGAAGTGATGTGTAAAGAATAAATAAATAAGTGAATAAACTGATATATGAATAGGCATAAGAAGTCTTTGAACATCTCTTTGTAAGGATTTCTCACTGACTATCGATACAGGGAAAAAAGAAGAATGATAATCTAGGAAGGAAGGAAAAAATTGAGGAAACTAAACAAAAATTAAAAGAATAATAACACAAATAATGATATTCATAATTTTCTAATTAGCAACTTTTTAAAACTCACTTCAACGCTGATGACCTTTAAAGTTGCAATGCCAGGTTTTTATACATCCTTCAGATCAATCCGTGGCCTCAAAGAAATCAAGGAAACTGGAAAAATGAAAGAGTAAATAAACAATAAAATCGAAACAACATAACAAAAAATAAAAAATAAAAAAGATCCATCTAATCTGCAAGTTTTCGAGACGCCCTTTCTCCCCGGCCTGAACCAGGTAAACGACCACTCTAATATTCATGGCGTCAAGAGACTAATTTGTCTGGTCCAGAGGCTTTTAAGCTCTGCGGATTCTTATGCAAATGTTATAGGCTGTTCTGTTCTGCATAAAAAAAAGGAGGAACCTCCCGCTTCCCCATGGAAGCATACATGAGAAAAAGAAAAGACTTGTGGCCTACTTTTTAACCATCCATAATCTATACTTTGTTTTACAGAATCCTTCATTCTGAGCCGCTTGTGAAGCCCCTGGATCAAATGGAACAGAATTTGAGAGCCACAATTCGTCATTGTCCACGACCCATAGCTGGCAAGAGCACCATCAGTTTGACAAACAAAGAAATGGATGGAAAACTAACAAAACAAACGAAGCGTTCGCTCGCTTTTTCCTTCCTATTCCATTTGGGTTCACGGAAAGTGTTCGCGCGTAAGTGCGTGACAAGTGGCTATTTACCAAGTGTTCAGGTGTGAGGGTAAGGTGGCGCCGCTTAGCCCACCCGACACATCACCCTCTTTAAAGCTGGCGCCACGGATTTTCTTCCGATCCCTGAAAACGACTGTGACTTCGACCGCGTCTTGCTCGCGTGGTTGAGTGGGATACAGGGGTGTCAGTTGCTTATTTGACGCTATTATGGGATAAATTTCGCTTTTCCTATATAAAAAAAAACATATGTAATGACATAATATCATAACTTTAGAAGACATATCCAAATATTAGCTTTCAACGGATTTCAATATACTTTTTTTTATTTTTAAACAAGATAAACGTCAACGCAACATAATGTTTTGTTATACGAATTATTGCTTCAGTTTCATATATCCGGTTGCTTATGATTAAGAAAACTTACTTTACGAAAGAGGTGACCGTATTTAATGCTCCCAATCTGAAGGCAATACAAATTTTAATGCAAGATCTAGATTCTAGAAGACAATACAAATTTTATTGCATGAACTAGAAGACAATACAAATCTTAATGCATGATCTAGAAGACAATACAAATTTTAATGCATGATCTAGAAGACAATATAAACTTTAATGCATGATCTAGAAGACAATATAAATTTTAACGCATGATCTAGAAGACAATACAAATTTTAATGCATGATCTAGAAGACAATACAAATTTTATTGCATGATCTAGAAGACAATACAAATTTTAATGCATGATCTAGAAGACAATACAAATTTTAATGCATGATCTAGAAGACAATACAAACTTTAATGCATGATCTAGAAGACAATAAAAATTTTAATGCATGATCTAGAAGACAATACAAATTTTAATGCATGATCTAGAAGACAATACAAATTTTATTGCATGATCTAAGTTGAAGCCACTCTTCCCGAACGCGCTCCTGACGGGCACGAAAGAGATCCCTTTTGGCGGGAGCGGGTAACCTACTCCGTTTCACAATACAACGACGTTCTTCAGACTTCCGAGAACATCAGTTTTGAGCCCCTGGGACCAAATGCCCCGAACGATCTCTTGGTCCTTGAACGATGCATAAAGGGAATCCACGGTGGCCCTCTGATTGAATTAGCAGTTGTGCCTTACCAGAATACTTCATTCAGGGAAGCTGAGTACCAGTTGTAGACGGGGTCGTAAAACGGCGTCTTGTAATATTTCGTTAATTTCTGATGACGCACGAAAGGAGGGGGCGGGGGATTTATTTACTCTCGTAGAGCGAGGGGAGGGTTGCTCATAAAGCCAGTTGGTTTTCACAACAAGGGCTTCCTGCATATCAGGCATCGCATGGACGAACCCCCGGACGAAGATATATGAAAAAGAACGCCTTCCCTAAATGGCCTAGACCAAGTCCGATTAGACGAAGGGGCCTTATACTTAAGACTTCTTAGTATAATTCACGGTGGGTGATGGGACAACCTGTAATCAAGTGTATTTCCCGCAAATTCCTTCTCTCTGATTTGGACTTCGGACATTTGCATAGAATCCTCATATGGTCTTCAACTCATCGCCGTTCTCCAAATCCCTGTAACTAGAATTAAATGAGTTTTGCATCTATTTCGCATAAATGACAGGCAATTGAGGGGTAGGGACCGCGAACCCTCTCGTATAATTATGCAGTGTATCTACAGCTTCCCGGAATATGTTCAGAAATTTCTCTCGCCTGTTTACCAGCATCTTGAAACCACATCATTAACGCTAATCGTCCGTCACAGACAGACGAAGAACAAAGAGTTAATGGGCTAGACAGGGAAAGAGATTTCGGAGATTAATACAATCCCTCAGAACAGAGACAAAGGCGAAGTTATCAGCCAGACAATGTTGAATATGCCATCAGCATCATCTGAACCGCGTCTATCTCTCTGGCGTCAAGAAACTAAAAGGGTCACGGCCGGCCTAATCCTTGGGCCAGAATGTGAGGAGCTCACTGAAGGATGTTAGGCTCTCTCTGTCTCTCTCTCTCTCTCTCTCTCTCTCTCTCTCTCTCTCTCTCTCCTTGTCCCTTTCTCCTTAGATGTCTCCGCATCCTGCATAAGGAATGACAAGAGGAATGCATAAGTGTGCGCGTGTGCATACCTGTGACCTCCTAAGCGTCTCTCTCTCTCTCTCTCTCTCTCTCAGGCGCTTAGGTTTAGATCTTGGTTTCGGTATGAGTCACATAAATAATAAGGATGAGGATTTTACATGCATTGCAAAGGCGCCACGGTGACAAGAGAGTCGGGCTGACTTATAAACATTTAAGTGAAGTCAATTTTGACATACTTGTAGATGCAAAATCTTTGACACTCATTTCATATTGATTTTTATCTATTTGTTTATTTGCTTTGTGTTTCATTTTTATTTTCTTGTCAAAAGTCAAAGGTAGTGTTCTGAGAAATTATCATCTGCTCAAAAAAAAATAGCCTTGCAATATGAATAATAATGTAGATAATAATATTTATGCATAATATAAAAATTTAATTTTGAATAAACAAAATGTCTAAAATACACTTGGTTTTAAAAAAAATATCTTAAGATACTTTGAAAAAGCTGATGGTAAGGTGTCTTTATAAAAGTTATAATAAAATATTAAAAACAAATTTTTTTAGCATAGATTTTAAAGTTTTACCTCAATAATTATAGTGCTCAGAAAAGTTAATACTAACAGCGTTAATATAAGGAATTCCTTTATATATTTTTCGGCAGACATTACAGTTACAAGATATCTAATTTTTCAAGTTGTATTATTTATTATCAGATTATTCCCAAGAACACTAAACCATCATGACTGCTTGAACAGAAATTGCAGACATCTTACTGATAATAATAAATGATGTGAAGGCTGAAAAAAGAAAGAAAAAAAAAGACGAAAAAATGGCTGTTACACTAGAAAACGTTCGGCTGAAAAGCATACATTGATTTTCAAGTCTTTCCATTTTAGCCACATATATAGAGAATAAAAAAAGAAGCGAAAGTAAAATTTAGAAAATATATAAATGAAAAAAATATGTGAAAATATGAAAATAAAAGTGATTTCTTAGTCAGGCGACGTAAATGGTCCTTCGTGCCCTTGAATAATATCTACTCATTTGTCTAATAATTTATTTATTTTTACTTTAATTTTACCTTGAATTAGAAATCTTGTGGTGTCAGCCAACTTGAGAGGAAGGTCTGTTCTTACGCCAATGATACTCTTTTTTTTTTATTATTTGTTTGTTTTTCTAGTTTGAAAAATATGTTCATTAAATATTTTTCAGGACTTAAATTCTTTTTGTAAACGAAAAGAAAAAATAAAATAAAGTGATTGACTGATTTGTATAATCTAATCGCAACAGCTATGGTAAATTACATTTACGAATAAAACGTAATAATAATAATGAATCTCTTGGCAGCTTTTTATAGAAAATGTTTGCGCAATCCGAGCACTTTCTATATTGTTCAAGGAAATAAGATGACATATTCGAACGCATGGTTTAAGGAAACAAAAGAAAGATTGAATACCTTGTTTCTAATAGAAATCTGTCTGAACAGACACGAAGTAAAGAAGAGATCACGTAAAGCTACAGACGCAAATAAAAATAATTATATGAATTTCAAAGTACACCAATAAAGTTACCTTATCTTAAGTGCATTATAAGTAAAATTAGACATCCAATGTAATGAGAATAACGTTGAATTTTTTATAATTTTCATTCTGCTTAGGTATGTTCACGTATATTGAAGCGTTACATAGAAAGGGGAATATCAACTAATACTTTAGTGAAAGAAATAGGTATGTACTCAGGTTGTTGTTATTATTATTATTATTATTATTTTATTATTATTTAGTTAGTTATTATTATTACCCTATTATTATTATTTTGTTTTGTATTGTTTCTACCATTTCTGTCTCAGAGTTTGGCCCTGAGCTAATGTAAAGGATGCTATTATTATTATGATTATTACAAACGACAAAAGAGAACAGTCCTCTCTCTCTCTCTCTCTCTCTCTCTCTCTCTCTCTCTCTCTCTCTCTCTCTCTCTCTCTAACAGATATTATATATATAAATATTTTTTATTTGTTTATGAATACACACACACACACACACACACACACACACACACACATATATATAATATATATATATATATAAATATAGATATATATATATATATATATAATATATATATATATATATATATATATATATTATATATATTACATACATATTTGGTGTGTCTGTGTGTGTACACTACGAGAGAGAGAGAGAGAGAGAGAGAGAGGAGAGAGAGAATAATCAGTAGCCAACTGTTCAAGGAATAGCCATAACCCGAAGAGAGGAGCATTTGCAAGTTGACCTCCATAAATCTGAGTGCAAGAAAAACATGACATGAAATCGATCCACTACCGCTGCAAATTATGCCCCACGGTTTTTTGTTTTGTTGTATTTTTATTGTTTTATTGTTGTCGTCATCGTTGGTATATTTTTCTTATTTTAACAATATTTACATGTTAGTTGTGGCAATTATCTTTGCCATTTTTATCATTATTCTTATATTTGTTATTACCATTATAGTTATAATTATTATCCTCCACATAGACTAATAATAATTTAATATAAAATTTTCTCATTTATATAAATTAAAACGTAGAATCTGCTTAAGAAATATCTAGTGTGAAAGATATTATTATTATTATTATTATTATTATTATTATTATTATTATTAACCTAAAAAATAACAATAAGTATCCTGATTTATATAAGGTAAGTAGTATAAAGCATAAAAAACTATCCATTCAACCAAAAAAAAAAAATAAATAGATAAATAAATAAAATAGAATAAAATAAAAACACAGACGAAAGTTGAGAATTGGAAGATAAGACGTCCCATTTACTCACATTGATGGAAAATCCTGGGGGCAAATCGTCTCCAATCATCGGCCGACCAAAAATAGCCCAAACGGCCAACTCTCTAAAATGCGTTTTATGGCCTTGTCAATCTAGCAATCAAATTCTCTGATCAATTCTAGTTGAAAGTCGTTTAGCGTCCGTTCATTATTTTATTTGTAGAATAAGATTATTTTATTGAAATAACTGTCCTTGGCAATAACGCAATTTAGATCGTTTTATTGGACGAGGGGTGAGTTTTGTAGTCGACAGTGTAACCTTTTTTTTTTTTTACTTCATTTTTGTTAACAGAAAGAGCTTCACCGTGGAGAAATGATAAGAATAATAACAAATACTATAACAAATTATGATAATGATAAAATAGTGACGCTAATAAACATGAGGGAGGCTAAGCTAATGAAGATACAGTGATGATAATAGCTATAATTATAACATAAGCATCTAATTAAATAATAAGACTGACGATGGGGGACATCAAATAACAAAAATACGCAGCTGTATTAATGTTAATAATAATTATCATAAAGGTGACAGATAATAAAAATAACAGTAATGTCGTGATTAAATAGGAAAATAACTAAAATACTGAAGGTAGGATAATAATAATAATAATAATAATAATAATAATAATAATAATAATAATAATAATAATAATAATAATAATGATAATAATAATCACTAAAATGGTGTAGGAATCCACATTGGTGCAAGTGTAAATATTTATAATTTATATTTACACTTACGCCCTCATGGATTTCTTCACCAGTAATAATAATAATAATAATAATAATAATAATAATAATAATAATAATAATAATAATAATAATAATAATAATAATAATAATGACGTCGATAAACCTGAGATTGACCAAATTAACGAATACTAAACGATGATAAATTGGTTAAAATTAAAACATTATATGATAAACATTAACATTGTGGTGATAAACACAAGAATGCCCAAACAGAGAAGATGCAGATGCAACAACAAAAACCTCAAAATAACAACAACAGCAGGTTGTGGTAGCAACAGCCGTAGCCTTCCGAAAGTCGACCGCTGTATACAGTGACCCAATTTTTAGCGTATCCGTTTAAGCGTAACTCCCGTCGGCCTCTAATCACATTGCGCTGGAACTACCGTCCTTTTTTTTTTTTTTTTTTTTTTTTTTTTTTTTTTTTTTTTTTGTCTATCCTCATTTTTCACCGTCGCTTTTCACGCTTTTAACGTGGGTTGCATCATCGTTATGATTTGATCTTTTCGTAGCTTTTCTCTCTCTCTCTGTTTTTTTTAACTTTTGTGTCCGCCCAAATCATGAGATACTTCAACATGATAATAATAATAATAATAATAATATAATAATAAATAATAATAATAATAATAATAATAATAATAAATATAATAAAATAATAATAATAATAATGTTTCTAAGAAATTCAAAATGTGGTGAAAAACTGTTGTTTAATAAAAATCTAAAATTATATATATAAATTACAATATCTGTAAAAGATAAAAACAATGTTCGAAAGTCCTTGTTTTTACAACAACAACAACAACAACAACAATAATAATAATAATAATAATAATAATAATAATAATAATAATAATAATAATAATAATAATAATAATAATTGTAATAATAATAATATCTTTGTTATGAAATTCACAATGTGGTGAAAAAGTATTGTTTATAAATACGCTCCATTGTATCTATAAATTGTAATATCTGTACAAAATAAAAACAATTCTCAAGCACCTAAATGGTGTTCTTCCTTAGTGTTTTTGTCTTTTACAGATATTACAATTTATTTATATAATTGTGGATTTCTGTTATACAAATTCACTTCTTTCGGCTCTGGGTCATCATAGAGAGGTCGACAAGGTATATAAAATACAGTACACAAACTTTAGGTACACGAGATTATGAATTACAATAATAAACGGTTACACCCAACTAATAATAATAATAATAATAATAATAATAATAATAATAATAATAATAAATAATAATAATAATAATAATAATAATAAGCAAAAGATTTCTAGAGACCGAACTTTCTGCCTACGAATTTTTTTATCCTCAACTTTTTGTTGTCACTTATTTTCTTTCTTTCCTTTTTTCAAATACAGACGATTGTGTCAGGGATCCTTGGTAGCTTGACGCCAGATAACCCAAATTCAATCAATCAACTTATCTGCGGCCTAGTTTTATCAGGCAGATCATTTAGTGCCCCGCGCTAGCCCAGGTCCAAGAATACCAGGGAAAGAAGGAAACACGAAAGCGAGAAGAGAGTTCAAAACTTTGTATCAGAACGACGTACTAGGCAAGGCCAATAGAATTTTGGTCTTGGTATCAGGGTTCCTCGCCCCGCGGTGGTTGAAGCCATCTGTAAGGATTTTGGTAAGGTACTTTAATTACCAATATTTCTCATTGTCCTCAATATTCGTTTAATCGACAAGAAAGTAAAGCATGGCGCAGAATTCATATTTACCTGATTTTTATCATATTGCATTTCTCTCTCTCTCTCTCTCTCTCTCTCTCTCTCCTGGCCTCCACAATTAGAAAGCAAAAATAGAAAGAAAACAGCGCCAACAAAGAGTGACAGCGACGCCTCTCTCAATCCAATCATAACAGGAGAGGCATCCATCGCTCGAGTTATCAAACAAGGTGACTAATGCAGAACGAATTGCCAATTGATACGAGACAGCAGAGCTGCGGAGTTCAAAGCTCATCGTTTGTATATAACGGTTTTTTTTTTTCTCTCTCTCTCTCTCCCCGTTACACTATTCCCTGTCGCCACCCAGTTACTCATCTTATTCATCTCCAATCAGTCGGCGTCTCCTCCATGGGGGGGGTCTTCGAGTGTTGCCATCCAGAGAGCAAGAGACCCACTCGAAAATTTGTGATGTGCCCCCTCCCTGCGCTTCTGAAGTCGCCGCCAAAAATGATTAGAAATCTTGTTTCTTTCAGTTTAATTTTCTATTGTTTCTCCCCACCATAAAGGACTGGATGAATAACGCATTCATAAGTTATGAGATATTCTCAACCAATAATCTATTGAGGTGTTAAGACGCCAAAAGCCAATTCACAGCAACTTTTCGTTGTGGGTTATTTATAGCCGATGCAGAAGTAGCGACGACGATTCCTTTTGTACCAACAAGCACTTAACGCTGACCCCCCTTCTCCCCTACCCTCCCCTCCCCAAACATCACTCGTCCCAATGCTTCCCTGCCCCCTCCCCCCACTCTCTAACCCCTACTAGTCATGCTCCATCTCTACCCACAACCAAAGATGATGCCCTAACACCTACCTCCCTACCCCCTCAACCGCATTCCCTCCTCCTCCCCTTCATGGACCAACTCACCACACACCCCTTCCCCGTCTCCCTTCCCTTCCTTCAAAAGGGCCTGTCATAGCACAGGTTTCTCGGCGTCTTTCCCACTTGACCACAGACATACGATCCCAACGGTGGCGCCTGAGAGGAGGACTTCAACAAGCTTACCGGAGGAGGATGTCAGAGGGCGCCTGTGTACCGGTGCTGATACAAAAACAGAGATAACGCCAAAGAAAATGTTTAGAGGTGAAATCTCCCTTCGGAGGCGATATATACTCCTTTCAAACTCATTAAAAACTTTTTTTTTTTTTTTTCAAAATACCTTCAATAAACTTTTAGCTTGAACAGATGAGTGGTTGTATTTGGTCGCTTGGTTAGTCACTTGACGATCAAGGTGAAAGCATAATTAAATCCTTTTGCTGTACATAAATAAAAATGTAATAATTGAGTGAATCAGTGACTGAATGTTTCGAGAGAACACAATGGCTGATCTGGTCCTGCAATTGCACAGACATAAAGTCAAACAGCCTCATTCCCACAAATCAATGGTTAAATTTTATAATAATTCAAAGCTATAAGTAGCAATGACTAAGGGTAACAATGAGGCTCGATAGAAATTAGTCTATAGGATCCAAAACCACAGTGCTATAATTTTTTATGAATGGGGAACGCAAGTGAGCGTACGTAGTATACGAGTAAGCAACGATTGGCAGTAGTTGATACAGCGTGGGTACTGATAAGGAGTTTTTTTTCCACCTCTCAGCTGGACTGAAAAATGTCATAAAATTCGAGTTAAACGTGTTCAAACCCAGAGAGAGAGAGAGAGAGAGAGAGAGAGAGTTTCCCTCCCATAGTCCAAATGTGAGACCAAATGGTAATACAATTTTCGTTCCTCACTAATAATCTTACATCATTTTTAGGGTAAGTTTAATTTTTTTATTCAAATGATAAAGCTTAGTATACAAATAAATATCCGATTATTAATAATATTATTAGTTCAACAACAATAGAAAGGAGCCAATGTAATAACGCAATGAATTAATCATTGAACGTATTTAAAAGATAATTGGATAACAATTATTATTATTATTATTATTATTATTATTATTATTATTATTACATTATTATTATTATTATTATTATTATTATTATCCCTGTTTTGAAATCAGTTTGCAATGATAGAACACAATATATGTAGCGGCAGTTCAAGGAGTTGTATAATATAAACTCTGGAGACCAATTTAAAAACAAAAGCGCTTCCCAAGTAGCAGTTCAGATGTCATGCTTATAAGCTCTGGATGCAAAACTCGCCCCCCTCCACCATATATACAAATCTCGATGTTATTACTCTCAGGAATGCAACAGGTTCGTCGTCATCAAGTAAACGAATACATTACCTCACCGGAAGCAGCTGGCTTTAACTAAGATATAAGAGGAGTCGGACTTTCTGCTACTTCGAGCCCCTACCTAAGAATTCCAATAGGTAAACATTCCGGCTGTCCGATAAGGTTTTTCTCAGAAGATTTGGATAGGAGGAGAGAGAGATGAGAGAGAGGAGAGAGTGAGAAGAGGAGAGAGGAGAGAGGAGGAGGAGAGAGAGAGAGAGAGAGAGAGAGAGAGAGAGTGAGAGTGTTATTATTGTCAGACTAAGTTGGCCATGTGCCAACACAAGATCTTACTCAAGTAGGCAGTCGGTAAAAGAATGAGAGAGAGAGAGAGAGAGAGAGAGAGAGAGAGAGAGAGATCTACTATTATACGAAAGAAAACGAGCGAAAGAGAAATAAAATACTGCCTTTAATTTCTTTTAAAGAAAGAAAAAAAATCCTCCTGCTAAATCCTCTTTGGTATAATGCCAAGGTCAGGAGAGTTTTTTCTCCCTTTGCCCAGAATTATCAGGCGAGAAACGTACCTGCTACACACTTTCTCCTCAGTATGTATTATAACTAAATTCATCATCATAATCATCATCATCATCATCACTGTCATCATTCTCCTCGGCGAAATTATCACTATATCAACGTTATCATCGTCACCATTCTCCTCCGGATTATTGTCACCATCTTTATTTACATCATCACCATTCTCCTCAGTGTGCATCCTCACTATCATTCCTCAACGTGTATCATTACCATCATTGTCCTCGGAAAAAGTATCATTATCATCATCACTATCATTGTTACCATTCTCCTCCGGATTATTGCATCATCCTTATTTACATCATCACCAATTTCCTCAGTTTGTATCATCACTATCATCATCATCATAATCTTCATCATTCTCATCGGGGACTAGTGTCGCTATCGTCATCTCTCGCCCCGTCACCATTCTCATCTGGATTATTGTCAACATCGCCACCATTCTCATCGGGAAAACTATCACTATCATCGGGGTTTTCATTGTCTTCTTCATTCCTAGGATCACCATCCCCCTTGGCATCATGACTAACGTCATCATCTTTGTCACTATTCTCCTCATCGAAACTATCACTATCAACAATGTTATCACCGTCACCATTATCCTCAGGATCATTGTCACCATCGGTATTCACATCATCACCATTCTCCTAGGCAATGTTGTGACAAACATCATCATCATCATTGTCACCTTTCTCCTCGATAAACTGCCACTATCGTCATCATCTTTGTCATCATTTTCCCCGGTATTAGTGCCACCGTTCTCCTCGGCATTGCTGTCATTATCACCAGTATTATTGTCATCATTCGCCTTAGGATTGTGTCACAATCCTCATCATCATCATCACCATCCTCCTTAACTTAACCGTCACTTTCACCATCATCATTGCTTCCATTCTCCACAGTATTTCTGTCACCATCATCATATTATTATTTTGATCCACACTTTTATCTGTTATTATTCTTAATTGGATTTTTCGCAATTAGTGGAGCCTTTATCAACACCAAATTACTATTGTTCTGTTTATTATTACCTTCCTATTATTGTTATTATATTATTATTATTAGTAATGTAATCATGGTAATCTTGATGAAAAAGAAAAAGAAATCTTAAAGTGCGGTAATACTCACAGTGTTTACACTGTGAGCATGATAATAAGGCTATTATTATGAAAGTTATTATCATAACAACAATATTTACCTCATTAAGAGTCGACTAACTTGTTGCAGCTAACCTGTTTTGAATAAAAGCAAAACACGAGGCAAGTTTTTATATCATTAAAGTTTTTGGTGTCTATTACAAATCAAGATAAGCAAAACATTATCAATTATGTAAATAATGTATCAGATTATGCCAGCTAAAATAATTATTTTCTTTATATTCGGCAAATATTTTATTGATATGTGGAGTAATAATGATACAATAGCCATATAATAATAATAATAATAATAATAATAATAATAATAATAATAATAATAGCAGTATAGGATAAGATTCCCCTGGCATCGCATCATTGGTAACATATATATGTTAAACGCTTATAAGGACGACTGATCTCAATTAATATCTAGAAAGCAAGTGAGATACATAGATACATACATACATATTTATAGTATAATATAATCTGTATGTATCTATGTATCTCACTTGCTTTGTAGATATTAATAGAGATCTCAATTAATATCTACAAAGCAAGTGAGATACATAGATACATGCATACATAGTTACATACAAGCTATTATATATATATATATATATATATATATATATATATGATATATATATATATAATATGCTTGTATGTAACTATGTATGCATGTATCTATGTATCTCACTTGCTTTGTAGATATTAATAGAGATTTCTGTTAATATCTACAAAGCAAGTGAGATCATAGATACATACATACATTATTATATATAATATATATATATATTATATATATATATATTTATATATATTATATATATATATAATAATAATAATAATAGCAGAATAGGATAAGATTCCTCTGGCATGGCATCACTAGTAACGTATATATGTTAAACGCTTATAAGGACGACTGATCTCAATTAATATCTACAAAGCAAGTGAGATACATAGATACAGACATACATACACACACACACACACACACACACACATATATATATATATATATATATATATATATATATATATATATATATATATATATGTATGTCTGTATCTATGTATCTCACTTGCTTTGTAGATATTAATTGAGATCAGTCGTCCTTATAAGCGTTTAACATATATACGTTACTAGTGATGCCATGCCAGAGGAATCTTATCCTATACTGCTATTATTATTTTTTTTTTCTATCACAGTCCTCCAATTCGACTGGGTGGTATTTAAATGTGGGGTTCCGGGTTGCATCCTGCCTCCTTAGGAATCCATCACTTTCCTTACTATGTGTGCCGTTTCTAGGATCACACTCTTCTGCATGAGTCCTGGAACTACTTCGGCCTCTAGTTTTTCCAGATTCCTTTTCAGGGATCTTGGGATCGTGCCTAGTGATCCTATGATTATGAGTACGATTTCCACTGGCATATCCCATATCCTTCTTATTTCTATTTTCAGATCTTGATACTTACCCATTTTTTCCCTTTCTTTCTCTTCAACTCTGGTGTCCCATGGAAATGCGACATCAATGAGTGATACTTTCTTCTTGATTTTGTCAATCAACGTCACATCTGGTCTATTTGCACATATCACCCTATCTGTTCTGATACTATAGTCCCAGAGGATCTTTGCCTGATCGTTTTCTATCACTTCTTCATGTTGGTGCTCGTACCACTTATAACTGCAAGGTAGCTGGTGTTTCTTGCACAGGCTCCAGTGGAGTGCTTTTGCCACTGTATCATGCCTCTTTTTGTACTGGTTCTGTGCAAGTGCCGGACATTCGCTTGCTATGTGGTTTATGGTTTCATTTTTCGTATTGCACTTCCTACATGTGGGAGAGATGTTATTTCCATCTATCGTTCTTTAAACATATCTGGTTCTTAGGGCTGATCTTGTGCCCCTGTTATCATTCCTTCAGTTTCCTTCTTTAGCTCTCCCCTCTGTAGCCATTGCCACGTGTCATCGTTGGCTAGTTCTTTAGTCTGTCTTATGTATTGTCCGTTCATTGGTTTGTTGTGCCATTCCTCTGTTCTGCTTGTCCTCCTGTCTCTGTATATTTCTGGGTCTTCGTCTACTTTTATCAGTCCTTCTTCCCATGCACTCTTGAGCCACTCGTCTTCACTGGTTTTCAGATATTGCCCCAGTGCTCTGTTCTCGATGTTGACGCAGTCCTCTCCCTCCTTCCTTTCGTGTTATGTATAGTCTGTCCGTAATTGCACTTGGGTGTAGTGCTTTGTGTATTGTCATATGTTTCCTAGTTTTCTGGTCTATGCTGCGAAGTTCTGCCTTCGTCCACTCCACTATTCCTGCGCTGTATCTGATTACTGGCACTG
>NC_087221.1:26301516-26321516 GCF_015104395.2 Macrobrachium nipponense
CTTATAAGCCTGTAACAAATAATGCATGCTCTAAGCTGATCAAGATCTTTATTAATGGGTACATGCATAATACTTTCATCACTTGCGTCACTCCATTGAAAGTGTCAGCCATTTACGTAATCATACGCCATTAAGAATGGCTTTAAATTTAATTATAGGATGCTGTTTACAGAACGAGTTATGGTTTACGTTAATATGTCTCAGCTGTAAAAATATTCTTTAGTTTCATTTATTACTTTGATAGTAACGTATGATTGCAATTTTCATTATTAGTACCGATTGTAATAATGGTATTTTGCAGTTATTATTATTATTATTATTATTATTATTATTATTATTATTATTATTATTGTTGTTGTTGTTGTTGTTGTTGTTGTTGTTGTTGTTGTGTTACAAATAATGGCCTTAGCATAGGAAATACAGAGGCCTTTGAAAATCACAGAGACCAAACGAGAGAGAGAGAGAGAGAGAGGAGAGAGAGAGAGAGAGAGAGAGAGAGAAGAGAAGATCATTCCTTATCTCGTTCAATAAAGGTAGACAAACACATTTGGCGCCCCAAGTTCTTAACCATTTCCGAGCTGCGGTGAAAAGAAAGCCAGCCGTTGATGATGACTCCCTCGTAAATGCTATACGCCACTTCTAACGGCCATCAGAGTCACTGTTCGTCAATCAGGCTGTCTGTCTGTCTGCTGACGCCCTTACAGACAGACAGACAATCCTATCTCATTGGAGGGCAATCGACGGAAAATACACAAACCAGAAGGGACTGACAACGACGCCATTATGATTTCCATCTTCTTCTTTGTCTTTCTTATCTCTCCGCGAGAGGCCGCGCAAGCAGACTGGAGCCAGCAGGGATTAGAGCCTGGCCCTCAATGGCTGTATAGGATGACCCTCTTTGTCGCTGTTATGGTTAAACCCCCAAGCTCTTCGGAGAATATTGCTTTAGATTGAGACTTCATTGGTGAGTTAAGGGCTTCTTGAGGATTGGCGGGGCAGCGGGCGGGAGAGAAAAGGAGGTTCTCGGGATTATGGGAGGACAAAGATCCTACTGATAGGATGGTGCTCCTTCAACTGGGAGGGATTGATTGATGTACGAGGGTGAATCGGAGACAGTGAACAACAAGAAATAGACAGACACACAGAGAAGTAAACAGAGAGGGAGAAAAAAAAAAAAACTTTGGTTTGGTTGCTGGACCAAGTCCACAAGTCCACGGCAGACCTCTCATCCCCTTTAGCACACTTACCATAACTGAAAGGTGCCTTTGGGCAAGGGTCTGTGCTGGCATAAAGCCGGCTTAATCTAAACCAGACAGGCAATACAAAACGTCCCAGTGATAATTACAGAACGGCGAGAAAGTGAATTACTCGGTAACACAGCTACACGTTACAAATCTGACGTATATCTTTTATAACTGGATCGTAATTATTCTAAATTTAATTAAACTTCCAGCCTTGTTGCGGTCCTAAGCCGCTTGCATACCAGAGAGGTAAGATTTTTTGCAATTTTATTCATTCCATTTTCCATACACATCTCTTAACCGAGGGCTTAATATTCATCACTTCTCAATATGTCAACTTTCGGGACCGAATTGCTCATCGTAAGTAAACTCCTGAATACTATTTCTTAAGTTCATTCATGTTATAAATAAGATTTAGAAATGAATTTTCGATCCTAACTAGACGCTGTGGCTTTTAAAACCAGAATTTAAGCTTGAAGCCTTTAATTAACTGCTGCAGCAGAACAAAGTGGTTTGTCTTATGGTATATGTCTTCCTACCTAAGACGAATTAAATTTACTCATTAACTCACACAGCCGATCTGTAACGTTCTTTCAGCAATCGAAGACTCAGTGAGTAAACGGTAACCAAGTGTCCTTATCTAGCCCAGACTGGCAGTAAACAAGACCAAGAAAGGGTAAGAAAAAGGAAACTATTTTCGACAAGCTTCCCAATCCCGTCTGCCACCCGACCCCACCCTAGACTCCCAACTGCCTCTTTTATTTTTTTTTTTTTTCTCAAACCTTCTTGTACCAGGTAACCTCTGGAAAAGAATACCAGGAAGAGGAGGATGATGAGCTTTTGCCCAGGTGCTAAAATTCCCAGGACGAAGAAAGGCGTTTTCTTTTTTCACCTGTCATGGTAAAATTGCTGTCAATTCTGGTGAAAAAAAGAAATCTATTTTGGAGGTTATTACTCCTACCTACTGCCATGTCGAAGCCACGTGACCCTCCAGGTCATAAGATTCAAGTTGAATTAAACAAAAAAGAATAAAAAAACCTTCAAGGAATTTGTCAAGGGAAGAAATTCCAGAAGTTTCCTGATTAAATTCTCACACTTCGAGATAGATTGTTTGTTTGGTGATTTTTTTTTTATTTCTGTGAACACTAGGGCATTGTAAAGGCAATTTTAGTAACACGTTTCTATTATTATTTCTTGTTATCATTAATGCTAAACAAGATATTTACGTTATTTAAGGGACAAGTTTGAAACAAAGAGGAAAGAAAAATCGAGAATTACAAATAAATTAATAACGAATTAAGATGAAGGAACTGACAACTTAACATAACTGGCAATGTTAGTAAGAACAGCTAAAGCATATATATATATATATATATATATATATATATTATATATGATATATATATATATGTATAGATGTATATATATGTATATATATATAAATACATATCTATATTATATATATATATATTATATATATATATATATATACATATATATATATATAGATAATATATATATATATCTATATATATTATATATATATATATATATATATATGTATATTGCATGTCATTTAAAATTTCAGTTACATTATCTAAATAATATTTTCATACAATTTCTGACATCTGCAAACTATTCATCAACTGATCAACTCTATTAAATGGCATCATGAAAACGTAGGTCACTTCCCCCTGATAAACCATAAAATGATGATGAAGCAACCAGTTATCAAAATATAATCATTAAAGAAAAATGATTAAATCTTGCATTGGGACCTTTAATCAACTCAACGATGCTGAGAAATGCCAGATTCTGCTATAATAGTTTACATGTCCTTAAAAAAACCCTTGATCATACCTTTTAACATATTAATGTTTTTAATTCCATATATAATAAAAATATCCCCGCACTTTTTCAGAACGCAACATCTGCGATCATGACACCAACGGTAAAAAAATAATTACCTATGATTATTGTAACATGCCAACTTTTTCAAATAACTTGAAAACGCCACCTGATTAGTAAACATCATTATAATCTTCGAGAATGAAAAAAATATCCATGTTAAACCCCCTTCTCAGCACTAGAGATATACAATTTGATGATATCGACTTTCCTTTTATGAGGTAAATTCTCTAGGTTTTGTATATTTTGATTAATTATTTAAAGAAGGAATAACGCACTACTAGCAACTGTATATTCCATCTTCTTTCGTATCAACAAGCAACGGATAAACGTCGGGTTACAAATTCACAATAGCTTAAACATTCAATTATCGCTTGATAAAGTTTGGAATAAAGGTTTAGTTGGGTCTCTATTCTAGAAAATGTGGCGTGAAAATATTCACTCTTTTACGGGTCCAAGTTGAATAAAAACACAAGTGTTTAGCATAAAGATTGTGTCCTTGCTTTATATGATCAAATATAAAAAAATAAAGATTATTGAAGCTTCCAATATTCTTTATAGTTTGATGCAAGTTGTATAAGGTCGTAACAAGGTCCCAAACTCGCCAAAATAGATTAAGATCATATAACTGGAATATAAAATTTAGGCAAAAGGCTGAGAGGGAAACTGAGAGTAAAGAAGATTTGAAAGGTGTAACAGGAGGAAGGACCTCACAGTTGCACTATGAAACAATTGTTAGGAGAGGGTGGAAAGTAAGATGGAAGAATGTGAACGGAGGTACAGTTAAAGGAATGAAAGGGGTAGATAGGGGCCGAAGAGACGCTGCAAAGAACATTGAGTAATGCCTACAGTGCACCGCGTGAGGTGCACTAATGGCACTACCCCCTTTACAGAGAATAAAGATATACAAAGTAGTTTTGTCAAAAAGAAGTGGATATCCCTCTACTATATCGTATTATCACTATCATTTTTATTATTACTCAGTACGAACTTACATCGTTAAGGAAAAGACGGAGAGAAGGGCAATGAGTCATTAACTTGTTTACTATAACTCTAAAGAGAAGAGATTTAATCTAAAATTTTGTCATTCTAAAGAATATCAAACTCCCGCGGGAAAGGAGAAAGAAACATTCTTCTTCCCGGCGTATCCTTCAAAAGGGTCACTGACGCTTGCGGACGAAAGAGTAGTGACGTTCGAGGCCTGCATACCTGGCGTTAATTAAACAGAAGAAGAAGAAGAAGAAGAAGAGTAGCCCGCTGCGATCGAAACAAATAACCTGGATGTTACTCAGGACGAAAAATCGCACATGGTGGAAATTAATAAGACGCTCTAAAGGGAATATTTGTGGTTAATGAGGACATCGAGCTAATGAAGTCCAGAGTCAATAAACTTGGGACGTGGAAGTTTTAGTAATTAGTGAATGTTTAAGTTTTACTGGAGTGAAAAGCGGATGCGAAATTTAATAATGATAATGTAAGGCTTTAGGGGTGGTGGACAAATGCTAAAATTCTTCAGCATTTTATATATAAATATATTATATGAATAAGATTCTGAAGAATTTTAGCATTTGTCCACAAAAATACGTATGTATATATACCATATACATATAAGTATACTTACATACATACATATAATTCTAACTGGTTAACTCAAATCAACCTGAATGTAAAAACAATTACCCCTATCAAAAAAAAAAAAAAAAAATTCGGAACAACGAAAAATAAAAAGAAATTTCGTAACATTGCACAGACGATGAAACTCTATACTGTTTGCCCCAAATGAAACTAGACTGTTATTATGTCATTATGTTAGTTTACCTTGATATACGAAACCTTCCAAGGATCGTTAATGTCCTTGTCCAGACATCATTCTGATCAGAAGGAATAAATGGGCGTTAGAAGGCCATCTTGTGTCATTTTTTTACAATACCGAGATTTACCATTTTTATGCATCCCAAAGGATGTCGTCTGTAGAATTATGGTCTCAAATGGCAGTTGAAAATCGATCAAAAGAAAACTTCAAAACGGTTGGACATCTTAGTAAGAAGCGACTAAATGGAACACATTTTAAAGAAAAAGGAAAAATTTTAGTTGGAGACCTAGAGAAGCACTTGAAGCTGTATCCCTTCCTTAAGGGGATTAAACAGAGAAAAATAAATGGTGTAAAATAGAAAATAAAATTAAATATTCTAAAGAAATCTATCTTTGTTTTAGTATAAATAAATTGTTACAATAAGGAGGTGTAGGGGGTGGGGCTGAGGCCAGGGTGTATGCATCTGCCATATAAAAGGAATATATATATGTATATATATAATGTATATTGTTACGTATTAAACCTGGCCTTGAAGGGGCTCAAATACGTAAATGGAAATAGTTGAGGGAAAAAGCAGAATAAATTAATTGAACTTACCGTAAAAGGATTTAAAGTGTTAATTTACTCTAGAGGGAAAAGTTGCCAGAAAACTCAGCTAATAACTTTACATCTATTTATTTACAAGAGGCCATTTACTGGCCTGGAGAAAGAGTAAATGCAGCTGGTCCACACGTGGACTAATCTTTCTCTCACAAGGGGATGATAGTTGGCTTAAAATGAGATTCCCATAAAAGCTGGTTTTCGAAATCTTGTGGTAATGCAACACTTGCGGGCGCAAAGACTTGGACACGTGACTCATGGAATCTGGAAAAAGATCACAGATTAGACAAGATAAAAAAAAGTACTTCTTTCACAAGTTACGATTATTCAGTTCTCTAACACTGGGGAAAAGGCACTCTAGTGTTTAACTGAGGTATGCAATGACTTCATTTGTCTGGGACGATCACACAAGGGAAGCATGCGGCCATGAGGCAGTGAGAGGAACAAAGGGATATTCCTTTGAATTGGAAGTTTGAATTGTGAAAATGGGGAGTAAATAGACAATAGGAGGTAAGGAACTGGCAATATGCTGTTTCACAAGACGTACCTGGATGCCATGATCAGTGGACCTTTGTAGAAATGCGGCGTTGGCTTTGGCTCCTCAGGTCTGGGGCTCTGGGCAGCGACCAGTAAACGCCGTCGTTAGGCCTAAGTGGGAAGGCTCGTGGCGGGGACATCCGTCCGAGGTCACGACTGGAGGCGACTGAGAGCGACGGCAGGTGTGTTTCCTGGGTGTTGGGGGTCTGCTTAACCCCCCAAGAGCAGGGCAATCCTGGAAACAGAACATACAGCCAGCAGAGGGTTCACATGGAAAAAGAGCTTAAGACGTAGGCCTAATAAGTTCCAGGCTACCTGCACCTTTCCCTTTGAGATACGTCCCTAAAGCTGACAAGAGTCTATATTCCCCTTCTCTAGCAAGAAATTCCTATCTCTGGATGGGGTGTTTTGGGTTCCCGCCTGAAATCAGCTGATATTTGGGTGAATATGGCTGCTTCTCTAGCAATCAAAATATTTAAATAAATGCTGGGTAGACGAGGAGATCAATAAACGTAGCTATATAATATATATATATATATATATATATACATATATATATATATATATACACATGTATGTAAAATGGTATTGTTTTACAGATATGGCGTTATTATTATTTATGCCAAATAGTCAGTATTGATGATAAACAGGAAGTCGCATCTATGATTCGTACAATCATTACAAAATGTGTGACTGCAATTTTGAATCGATATTAAAAACAAATTCACTTCCTGGTGCCAAATCTGACGACAGTACTGGCTGAGTGACAGTTCTTTTTAAATTTTAAATTACAGTTTAGAATTTTCCACTCTAAATTTTCGGTAATCAAAAACATATTGGTATCGTCAGAAAACTTATAGCTTCAGTGACGCAAGGTAACTAAAACAAATCAGTGAATAGCCAGAGGACGTGCTAACAAATTGTCTTTTCAAAAACAAATACAATGAAGAAAAAAATGCAGTGCAATATCGGGGTCAACCCTCGGCTATCGATGCATTAATGTATCCTAATTAGACCTTCTGAGAAAATACCAGATCTCTCTCTTTTTTTTCTGGATAATGACTCTTCATCCATTTGCGTTAAGATCCTTGGGTCGCCTCATTCGAAGAATAATTCGAAAGGCAAATTGCAGTGCTGTTTTCTTAACGTTGGTCTCAGGTTCTGCCAGAAATGAAGAAGAAGAAGAAGAAGGAGAAGAATTAGAAGAAGAGCGAAGGGGATTTGGTAACATGCCCCATGACCTAGTAATAACAGTTGCATATCGTAGATGAATCCGATACGTATATGCATTCATTGTTATGTTGCAATGGTAAAATACTGAAATCTGTGCTACTTTTACTGCACTGTATAATGTAATAACGTCTTAACCACTGGATATTTTGCTATCCTATTGCACTGCTTATTATGAATTGAATATTATGATATACTTCCATTTTGTAGAATATTTCAGCTCACTGAATTAAATCTCAGGATATCAGTCTACTGAACAGGACATTATTTTCTATTTAACGGAATAGAATTGCATATCATATCATTCTCTTGTACTGAATGTTAAATGTAATGCTGTAATTAAACTCTACTGGATGATATACTACCGTTCAATTGCACTTAATTACTTCCCTGAAGTGTATACAAGATTTACCGGAACAAATTTTGAAATTATGGTAAAATATTGCATTATAAACCATACATAATGATTGTATCGTACTGGATACTGTTTTTTTATAGCTTTGTATCTTTACATCGCATTCAATCTCAACAGCACCTACTTGATAACATCTTCTATAAATGCTACACACTTACAGATTGAATACATTTTTCCCAACAGTAAACAAATTATAACTAAGTACTGAAGTATTACAGCTAAGACACTTGATTATTGTGTCAATTCATCGAAAACACTTTCATGTGAAAAATAATTCTACTGGTCTATCCAATTAATAAATCTATAAAAAGCTCATTCGACTCCTTCAATGGTTTTTTTTATTTGAAATAGGAACACTAGGACTTCGGAATAGAGTTCATTTGACTCGGTCCAATACTTGCCATTATATATTGCGTTAATCTGCTCCTAAGCGTCTCATCCATGTTTTCAATTTCTGATGTCAAAATAAAATTGAAATCCAATTAGAAAAGCACAGGGTTTCAGCCAAACAATTCACAACTAAACCGTAAAAAATTTAAGACTAACTAAAATATTTGTTACCCAGCTACTGGAATCGAGACCACACTGCAAGTCAAAATATTGTCTTTAGTGCCTCCGAGTTCGTTCTGCGTTAAAAACTTAAAGAATGCTTCGGAAACTGCGTGCTAATTGGCTGATGCGTTTCATGCCATAATAAACAAGGGTATGTTTACCAGCTTGGAGATCATTCTTCAAAAAAAAAAAAAAATAAATAAATAAATAAATAAATAAATAAATAAATAAATAAATAAAAATAAACTAAATTAGTGTTTTCACCCAGCTGTAATTGAAAATAATTTCTCTGTTCCTTACAAACGGTGGAGGTATTATTATTATTATTATTTATATTTTTTTTTTTTTTTTTTTTTTTTTTTTTTTTTTTTTTTTTTTTTTGCTCTATCACAGTCCTCCAATTCGACTGGGTGGTATTTATAGTGTGGGGTTCCGGGTTGCATCCTGCCTCCTTAGGAGTCCATCACTTTTCTTACTATGTGTGCCGTTTCTAGATCACACTCTTCTGCATGAGACCTGGAGCTACTTCAGCCTCTAGCTTTTCTAGATTCCTTTTCAGGGATCTTGGGATCGTGCCTAGTGCTCCTGATGATGGGTAGGGCGATTTTTTCCATTTCACTGGCATATCCCATATCCTTCTTATTTCTATTTTTCAGATCTTGATACTTATTCCATTTTTTTTTTTTTTTTTATTCCCTCTCTTTCTCTTCAACTCTGGTGTCCCATGGTATTGCGACATCAATGAGTGATACTTTCTTCTTGACTTTGTCAATCAACGTCACGTCTGGTCCTATTTGCACGTATCACCCTATCCGTTCTGATACCATAGTCCCAGAGGATCTTTGCCTGATCGTTTTTCTATCACTCCCTCAGGTTGGTGCTCGTACCACTTATTACTGCAAGGTAGCTGATGTTTCTTGCACAGGCTCCAGTGGAGGGCTTTTGCCACTGAATCATGCCTCTTTTTGTACTGGTTCTGTGCAAGTGCCGGCATTCACTTGCTATGTGGTTTTATGGTTTCATTTTCGTATTGCACTTCCTACATATGGGAGAGATGTTATTTCCGTCTATCGTACTTTGAATATATCTGGTTCTTAGGGCCTGATCTTGTGCCGCTGTTATCATTCCTTCAGTTCCTTCTTTAGCTCTCCCCTCTGTAGCCATTGCCAATTGTCATCGCTGGCTAGTTCTTTATTTGTTTGTCTCATGTATTGTCCGTGCATTGGTTTGTTGTGCCAGTCCTCTGTTCTTTCTGTCTTTTTTCTCCTGTCTCTGTTATTTCTGGGTCTTCGTCTACTTTTATTAGTCCTTCTTCCCATGCACTCTTTAGCCACTCGTCTTCACTGGTTTTCAGATATTGCCCCCGTGCTCTGTTTTCAATGTTGACGCAGTCCTCTATACTTAGTAGTCCTCTCCCTCCTTCCTTTCGTGTTATGTATAGTCTGTCCGTATTTGCTCTTGGGTGTAGTGCGTTTGTGTATTGTCATTTGTTTCCTGGTTTTCTGATCTATGCTGCGGAGTTCTGCCTTCGTCCATTCCACTATTCCTGCGCTGTATCTGATTACTGGCACTGCCCCATGTGTTTTATGGCTTTTATCATATTTCCGGCGTTGAGTTTTGACTTGAGTATCGCCTTGAGTCTCTGCATATATTCTTTCCTGATCGTGTCCTTCATCTCTTGGTGTTTTATATATTCCTCCTTCCATTATTCCCAGGTATTGTATCCTGTCTCTATATGTGTTTGATGTTGCTCCCATCTGGTAGCTTTATCCCTTCAGTTCTCGTTACTTTGGCCTTTTTGTATGTTGACTAAGGCGCATTTTTCTATTCCAAACTCCATCCTGATGTCCCCAGATACAATCCTTACAGTCTGGATTAGGGTATCTATTTCCTTGATGCTCTTACCATACAGCTTGATGTCGTCCATGAACATCAGATGGTTGATTTTGTTGCCTCTTTTCTTGAGTTGGTACCCGGCATCCATCTTCTGTAGTACTTTTGTCATGGGAATCATGGCTATACGAAGAGTAGTGGGGACAGCGAGTCGCCCTGGGAAGATCCCTCTCCCTGATATTAAACCTCTGCTAGTCTTATTCCAGAGCTTGTAAGTATTGTATTCCAGTTGCGCATTGTATTTTTGAGGAAGTGATGGTATTTCCTCTGCCCCATATATTTATTTTTCAGGCATTTCTATTAGCCATGTGTGTGGTATCATGTCGAAGGCTTTCTATAGTCTATCCATGCCATGCTTAGGTTGGTTTTTTCCTTCTCCTACTGTTCTTCATTACCATTTTGTCTATCAGGACCTGGTCTTTTGTGCCCTACACTTCCTTCTGCAGCCTTTCTGTTGGTAGCGGGGATGGTGTTTGTCTCCTCTAGTAGTTGTATAGCCTTTCACTGATGATACCTGTTAGTAACTTCCACATTATTGGTAGTTACTGGCTATATTTCCCTTTACTCTTGTTTCTTTTGTACTAAGGATGTCTTCCTGTGGTCATCCATTTGGGTTGGGGACTTGTGATTTGAAGATACAATGCTGGAGTTGTTCTGCTATTCGTGGATGTAGGGGCCTTGAAGTTTTTGAGCCAGTATCCATGGACTTCATCGGGGACCTGGGGTTTTCCAGTTAGGCATTTTCTTTAGTGGTGTCTGACTGTGTCTGTCGTGATCTCTGTGAATCTTTGTTTTATTCTCCCTGTTTCTTCTCCTGACTTCCTGGAGCCATGTTGCATTTGTTGTGTGATACCGGAATTGCTCCATATGTTTTCCCAGAGTCTCTTACTTGGTTCGGCTTCAGGAATTTCTGGGTGGTTGTATTCCCTCTTAGTTGGCTGTATAGTCTTTTCTGGTTGGTTCCGATAGTTTGTTTCTGTTTGGTATCCCTTATTCCTGTTTCATGTACCGTTGGATCTTTGTGTGCTTTGGCCTTAAGCCTCTGTTTTACATCTTCTATTGTGTTTGTCAGTCCCCTCTCTTGTACTTTTATTTCTCGTTGAGTTTCCTCCCTTGTTTTTCTTGCTTCTAGCCTTTTTTCTGCCATCCTCTTTCAGTTTACTCAGTCAGAATCATCACCATGATTGCTTTTCCAGGGGGGGGGCGCCTTTTCCAAGGAGGTTTGCTGTTTTGGTTTCTGTCGGTTGGTGTGACGGTGGTGTTGGTGTTCGAATCCCCCTCAGTTCTGCTACTAATCTTGCTCCTTGCATATGTCAAGTTATTTGTTTCTGTGATACTGGTGGTGTGTATTAGCCCATTATTTTCATTGACCTCACTGTTTTTCTCCTTAATTTCTGGTGTTGTAGGCTTTCATGGAAGGGATCTTTGTTTCTCTCTGTATCTGGCTCCATCCATTGTCTAATCTTTTCTACCCATTCCGTACTCTCTGTTACTTCGTCGGTGTTTCTTCGAGTGTCGTTGTTTGATACTTCATCCTCCCTGTCGTCTTCTGGCATCGTCTCTCAGTTCGTCTTCGTGTAATTCGTTGTCGTGTGACATTTCCCTTTCAGTTCTTCTCTTCTGTTGGGAGAGCCAGTTTCTTTTTCTTTATGTTCCTTACTTGGTCTGCCAGCCTCTGCTCTGTTTGGGGGGGGGTGTTATTCCTCTCAGACCCCCTTCCAGATGTTGATCATCTTCTTTCTTATCCTCCTCTCTCGTAGGGTGCTTCTGATGTAGCATCTCCAGATTTCCTTATTTTCTTCTCTTGTCCATTTCTTCCTTTTTGCCTCTGTAGCTCCAATTCTTCAAGCTGTTGATTACTTTCGTTATGGTGATCAGTTGCTGGATGACGACCTCCAAGTACCTGACCGTCTCCCCTTCAATTGGGTTGATACCTGGTTGCCGGACGAAGCTCTCTGTTGCCAGAGGTTTTTCCATTTACGTCGTTGTCGTTTATTCCTTCATTTCTTTCCATCATTGCTGAGTTTTGCTATTTAAACCCATAGCTGGACCCTACCCCAATCAGGGTAGGTACTCATTTACAGCTGATAGACTGAGGAATTATGGTGAAGATCCTTTCCCAAGGAATCAACGCCGAGGAGAGCGTCACCCATCAAACGACTGACCAGCCCCAATGTTGCTTAACTTGACTTAAGTCTATTTTGAAGACCTAACCAACTCCTCCACGGCGCCACATATTATTATTATTATTATTATTATTTATTATTTTATTATTATTATTATTATTATTATTATTTATTATTATTATTATTATTATTATTATTATAAAGAATATACGTCCCAAAGAGTGGTCAGAAACTATGCCCTAAATGAAAATAAAACCTTGGACTCATAAAAAGCGACTCTTTGCAAAATGCATTGCTTCAGCCTGTTTGACATTAAAGCATAAACATGACGACATTTGAAAACATAAAAAAATATAAACACGGACTGTTTCAGCGCTCGTTCCCTTCAACGTGCATCGAGCACACGTTCATCAAGTATAAGCGCCTCCTTCGTAATCATCCTGGGTCGACATTTATCTTCTGATTTGTTGTGGGAAGGTTGCGCATTATGCCATCAAGAAATATGAGAGGCATTGCGAATTTTTTTTTTTTTTTTTTTTTTTTTTTTGTTTTTTTTTTTTTTTTTTTTTTTTTTTTTTTTTTTTTTGATGGAAGTTGGGGGTGTGTTTTCCCGTCCCAGAGTAGGTTCATTTGTGCAAATAATGTCATGGCAAGAAATAACAGTTTTCTGTCTCCGTGGAGGTCGGTACATATGTAAAGTTTTTTTATTTTTTTTTTTTACCTTTTGTGCATGTGGAGACCATTGTAATATACAAAATAAATGACTAATCAACCTTAATAATCTATAAAATAAATGACTAAATATGTTATAACAACATTTTATTGTAAATGGCGAACTGTCAATTTCGTGGCAGGTTTCATACGATTTTTATATTCAAACACAAATAACCATATTGGAAACCTATTTCAAAGTGATACGTATTAATAAAACGCCGCTCAAAAGTAATTTTATAAATATCAACATAACACAAAACACCCCGAAAAAAAATTCTTCAATGGACATAATTACATTGAATAACTATTTACCTACATTACGAAACAAATAAAAAAGCAATCTTTTCGGTTGAACAACCACACGGCATCAGCCACACCCAATAACCTCTAAAACCCAATACAGCCGTCCAAGGCAGCCTTCAGAAATCGTATTATAAAGAAACCTGTGTATTTCACCTTTCAAAAACACCTGGGAACGATCACAGGTAAGCCTCGGGTGCCAAAGACATCAACAGACGCCCCGAGCGGCCTTGGAAAAAAAATATCGAAGAAACCGAAGGTCTTATTGATGTCTTTTTAAGGAACCGAGTGTCATGTACACCAAAGGTCGCGTATCCTTTGAAACGGAGGTTTTGAACTTGAAGGTTCGTTTACTTTTCGGACGGGTTTTGCGAGCCATTCATCATTTGAATTGGTATTCAAGTTGCTAATTTGATCTACTTTATGTTTTAGTATACTTCCATTCTTCAACTGAAGGTTGGAAGAGTTAAATGCCCTGTCTGTTTAAAATAAATCTGTAGAATTTTAGAAATTTTTCTTTAAATTATAAAATGACATTGTATACTTTTCATTCTAAAATTAAATTACACTTCAATAAAATCATTAAAAATTTCTCGTTCACATGTATGTTGTAAACGTATTAAAAGTTAAAACTTATTAAAGATAACTTTCAGTACAAAATAAAAATTCAAAATAATTGTTGTTTTTATGGAAAATCTTAATTTCGATTGAATATACCGTCAAACGTCATTTATGTAAACCTTCAGATACAGATATAACCAATTCACAAGCAAATTCTCAATATAAACTTTGCCTTCAAATGGCCTTCGTCACCTTTCCACGCTTACCCTTCAACTGGAGAATGCGAACTAGACGCCTTCAGATAATATTTGGACAAAATTTGAGGTCTTTTCTAATTGTTTAAATCCTCAAGGATGTTCACATCAAACTGAGCTGAAGGAAAACGGCAAAATGTTTGTCTCGATATGGTCACCTATTTCTGTACGAGGCCTTTTGTACGGCTTATATAGAGCCTTTGGTGGTTTCGACGAATTCCGGTTGGCCTTACAGAAGGACAGTAACTTGTTGGGAAAGGATTTTATTGAAGGGTCACTGAATATAAATTTTTAAAAAAACGTATATCCTAATTGATGCAGACCTTTCTAAGTTTCTTCACTGTCTTATTTTCATCAAGAGCAGTGTCTTCTTTTAAATTTCTTCCTTCAAGATTCTACAAGTTGATTAAGGCGAAGGTTTCTTTACAGAAGTGAAGAAACAGTCAGCGAGCCAAAGAAGGAACGAGAATAAGTTGTTTCATAGTTATTTTACATTATTATTATTATTATCCATATCATCCTTTGCATTCAGCTTCTTCATGAGGTTCAAAACCATTAAGTTTTCTGTGAGTTTCGCTCATCACGTGATGGAAACGAAAATAATTATTTCCTATCGAACGATAAAAATCTATCAATGCTACCAAATCGTTTAATCGTTTTGCAATAAATGCTAAAAGCAATTTTTTTTTCATTAAAACACGAGGAGGTAAAAGTTTCTATCGCAACTATAGGAGAAACACTTATATATATATATATATATATATATATATTATATATATATATATATATATATATATATATATATATATATATATGTTGTATTTATACACACAGACTATATCAGACATATTATATATATATATATATATATATATATTGTATATATATATATATATATATATATATATATATATATATATATATATATAATATATATATATATAGCAAAACAGGCAAGGGAGAAAGAGAGAGAGAGCGAGAAAGATGGCCAAGCGAGGATCGTAAAAGCGGCTGAAAATCTCTTTATCGTTTTCGTCCCGGCTGCTCGATCTAATGTTGTTAATCAGACTCATGCACCCAAAAATCGCGTCTTCATTGACCCAAATTGGGCATATCCTCGTCTCTCTCTCTCTCTCTCTCTCTCTCTCTCTCTCTCTCTCTGCGGGAGATGCAAATTCATTTTCCATTTTAGCGCCGCGAAAAGGAGAGCTTCGGTGAGAGGTTACTGTTCTCTTTTGCATAATAGATGGAGCACAAAAGGAGGTTACGGTATTGCTTCGCTTTCCACTTTGATGAGTCTAATGGGAATTGCATGATTACAAATCGTCTGGTGTAGTAAACTGGTGCCGTCTTTTTTCGTTCTTGTCAAAGGTGCAAAGCTTGGTGGTAATGTGATTTGGCTTTGTAGACAAAGTTGCTGATCTGCTTTGTAGACAGTGCAGCTGCTTCTGACTGAAAACAATGATGTTTTTGGTTTTCGACAAAAGGTGCAAAGCTTGGTGACAATGCGATTTGGCTTTATAGACAGTGCAAAGCTTGCTGACATGAGTTTGGTTCTACAAAAGGTGCAAAGCTTGCTGACAATGTGATTTGGTTTTGAAGACAGTGCAAAGCTTGTTGACAATGAGTTTGGTTCTACAAAAGGTTCAAAGCTTGGTAACTATGAGTTTAGTTTTCCAGATTGTGCAAAGTATGGTGACGACGAGTTTGGCTTTCCAGAAGGTACAAAGCTTAGTGGCAATGTGCTTGGTTTTGCAGGACCAAAGCTTGGTGACGATGAGCTTGGCGGGGAAAAAGCGGGTCATTATTTAATTTGGTTTTACAGAGGGTGCAAAGCTTTGTGACTGTGCTTTGATTTTGTAGTAGGTGCAAAGTTAGGCAGCAATATGTTTTGGCTTTACAGAAGTTGTAAAGATTGGTGGCATGTGTCAGGTTTTGAGGAAGGTGCAATGTAGATGACAATGTGTTTTGGTTATACAAGTGTAAAGTTTGGTGGAAATGCGCTTGCTTTTGCAGAAGGTGCAATGCAAAAGACACTCTGTTTAGTTTTCAATCGTCTCTGTTGGTTGGGGAAGTTTATATACATACACAGATACACATACACATACACTCATGCCACTCATCACTACCCATCACATACACTACACACACACACACACACACACACACACACATATATATATTATATATATATATATATATATATATATATATATATATATATATATATATTCAGCCGGAAGATCAAGTAGTAAGTCAAGTAAGTAAGTAGTGGCGGGAAGATCAAGTAAGTAAAGTAAGTAAGTATATATATATATATATATAGATATATATATATATATATATATATATATATATATATATATGTATATATATAATTTTAAATGCAAACTTTCTCAAAGCAGAAATCTTTTAACAAAAGGTAACAAAAGCAAAAAGACATACAACAATAAATAAACAGCACACAAAAAGGATGCATGAGTAACGTCATGGAAACTTACATAACGATCTTGAACGTCAAACACTTGAACATTTCATTACACATGATGTAAATAATTAAGCCTTCCTAGTTTGCAACAACTAAACAATATTAAAGAAACAGTAAATAAAACATCTGTTTTCTTCCGTACTTATAATAGTTAATGACCTTACAAGCCAAATATAACTCATGCTGTTACATAAATCTGTGCGATATTACGTAACAGGACTCAATCTATAATTTCCTATTCACAAAGAATTGCTTTGGCGGTGACGCAATTAAGCAAAAAAGCAGAACCCAAAAAAATTTTGAAGTCTAAAGAGACATTAATTCCATTTTCCTTTTAATGAAATTAGGGATCTCATTACGCTCCCTAATTCATTTTCTTACAGTTTTATTGATATATTTATTCATATAATAATAATAACAAAAATAATAATAATAATAATAATAATAATAATAATAATAATAATAATAATAATAATAATAATAATAATAATAATAATAATAATAATAATAATAATAATAATAATAATAATAATAATAATAATAATAATGTTTTTGGGATGAGGCTGCTATCCCTATGACTGTCGTCACCCTGGTTGCAACCCACAATAGTCGCCTAACTACAATGTATTATCAAACACGGGTCTTCTCGCTGTTGAGTTTAGCAATGTGATCTGTGAGCTGTGGGATCTAATAATAATTGATGAACTTTATTCCAGAACGTGGTTACCTCTCACACTCATTACTATTTCTAGGAACCTTAATCAAGAAAAAAAAACCATGAGAACATTTTTATCTTTCATTCTTCCTCCCAAATTAAATTGAGATGTTTAAGGAAGCTAATTACAAGGAAAAGATAGTTTAAACCTTTTCTCGAGAAATTCCAAGACGTCCTGAACTCCATTTTTAAGTGAACGAAACCGAACGAATAATGTGCTGAATGCAGTGTATAAAATCAAAGGTTCGAAGATCTGTCTATAATAAAACGCAAAGTGGAATCACACACGTTTTACTGCGTTCAACAAGTATGCCCAAAGGGAAATGAACTCTTTTAAGTTTAGATTGGCTACATTCCAGCCTCTGACCAGCTGTCCTAAAAACTGGCCCCTATATAAGCATGCAGCAATAAAGGGGGGCGGGTAGGGCGGTTGGGTTTGCTGGTCCCAGCTAATGGACAGTACTTAACGTCCTGAAGGAGCAGACTTAGCGAATTGTCAGCACGTAATTAGAAAGCATTTTCGTAACATCTCCTCTCCTATGTTTATTGAAATTATTTTTTACATATATTCACAGGATTCCTAATATCCTTGTATGAAGAGCGTACCTGATAGTCCTAAAATCCTTCTTCAGAGTAGGTCCCACTACCTGTCTTGACTGGGGTAGCTAGACACTTCTGAAGGACGTTTGGAGCCTCCTTTCGGTTCCAGGTGCATTACCTACTGTCTCTTTTTATTTATTTGTTTATTTATTTATCCATTTATTTATCTGTGTCCTTTTGCTCTCTTTGGTTTCTTGACACTTAGCTGTCCAGCTACTTCAACTTTGCCTCGCTCCAGATTTCACCCTAATTTAGAATGAATGCTTTGGCTAACTCTGAATCAAGTGATTCTGCGTTCTGATGAAAGCCATTGCTTACGCGCTGCTCCAGAAGTAAGGGCCCCTGTTGGCATAAGGCCACATAAACCTACAACTTCACGAGCCATTGAGAGTGTTTGCGTAATGTAAGCGGAACATGAGGAATTAAAAATGGCGAGAAATGTAGAGATACATAAATGCTTCAGTAGTAATGTTAACGTATGCGGAGAAAAAAGTCGTCGTTCTTATATCGCTAGATCAATTCCTGGAGAGATGCAAAACGAGTGATTGGTGAAATTTTTCATAACTCGGAATTGCTAGGCGGAAGAATGTTGTGCAAGAAGAATATAAACGGAATGGACCTCAGTATCTAGGATGTGCGAGGATATGTGAATTATATAAAAGAGGCAAGCAATTCTTTGCGAAAATTCTGTAGGCTGGGTCGGTCGATGCGTCGCTAATGAGCTTTCTTTGTCAGTGTACGAGGAGCCAGATGCTGACTTCTGCGAAAGGCCTTTATTCAGATTCTATCAAGTAAAAGCATAGGAACTAAACTGCCTTCATGAACAGTTTATTGCTTCATTTGATGCTTATACAACGTTCCTTTTAATGAAAATTCCCCTAGGGGGCAATATATCATTCTTATTACGTGGCATGGCATACAATGCAGGTAGTCAGAGGCAAGCAACCAGATCTCTTCGAAGCATGTCGCGCGAATTATTGCTCAAGTTTCCACACCCCTCTGTTCAGAGAAATGAAAGGCGGAGCCAAAGAAGGCTTGGGTTACGATTCTTATCGTTCTTATTCCCAGACAAATACTTTTCCACTTACCTTCATCTCTTTATTTATTTCTCGAGGTCCAATATCCCTACTAGGCTATAAAATGTGAAGAGAGCGGTGGCGTAAGAATTCGACGCTGTTCAATAGCACAGAAGAACTGTAACTTAGTGTTATGGTTAAAGTGTTTCATAAAAAGAATAATCAAACGAAAAGAGGATCTTGTAACACAGTTTATGTGAGGTCATGCAGTTCGTCAGTCAAGAATTTTCACTCTCCTTTTCCTTCAACTGTCTCTGCTCGCTTGAAGCATGACATAAAACCCATCATTAAATGGCAACGGGTTACTACGAGGTCAGGCGGAACCAACAGAAGGGAAAGTTTTTTTTTTCCAAAACTTAAATTTCCTGAGATAAAAATCTCTGGATGTTACTTTAACTTCGAACAAACAATTCTGAGGGTATCAGTATCGTCACTATCGTGGCCTATAACAGCAAATCTACGGGTCGACAGTACGTCCGGTTTCTTAAGGTAGGTTTCCAAGGCACGATAATGAAACGTTAAATCTCACTGGCTGAGGTTAAAAACCAGCAATCTTGCTGGCATTCAGGTCAACACGTATTTCTGAGAAGTTACGACAAATCAGTTATATTTTCATAAATTTTTGAACATATTGTGATTCATCCCAAGAAAAAGCAGGTATCTTTTTGGCGTGTGTCACCGATTATTCTAATTTATTTGTTTTATTTGTTTATTTACATTTGATAAACGTGACTCGGGATATTCAGGAAAAGTCGAATGCTTCGACCTTCGGAAAATAATTGTTGTTTTTTTTATGGCCAAATGAAGAAAAAGCAATCTGAAACAATCGAATGAATCAAAACTCGAAGAGTACAATAGGTCTTTTGTTTAGGGACTTTAAATAAACAGACACAAAGCTTCTGTTAGGCCGATTATTCCTATTGGTAACAAAAGTATGCTACGCCCTTGACTGATGTATTACTCATTATACGCGATAT
>NC_087221.1:26326516-26344016 GCF_015104395.2 Macrobrachium nipponense
ATTGTCAAAGAAAACCTACGCAAAGAAATAGATGAATGGATAGAAAGATAGATAGAGTTACCAAGAGACGATTATCTACCTGGCAACCAATTTCAGGAAGAACATAGCACTGGCCGTTGTGCTTTATTCCGATCTATCTCGGGTATTGATAGGCTCCTCTCAAGCACTGATTGGTCAAATATGACCTCATTCAACAGACATTTCAGCTGAAATACGATGTTATTTCTTGAGATGCGGGACTGCAATCGATGCCAAAGGTGTAACTGAATCATGCCAAAACTGATTTGATAAACTTGATCAAAGTGACATCAGTGACCTGCTTTCAGAATTATTTTTACTTATATTTATACAGCATTTCTTAGAGTGCGGGTGATATGTCCTATTTCACATTCCTTTGGATAAATGAAATATCGATGTACGGGTAGTTTTACAAAATATTTCACTGGTAATGGTCAAAGTCGGTAGATTTTTATTTATTTCTTCTCTGTTTGAAATGTTTTTTTCTTTTCGTTTTTGGCCATACGTATCCTAGTGGCAATACCCTTCAGGAACATTTTCAAGCATCTTATAGGATTTCTCCATCCGATTTTTCAATCAAATACTAACGTTTTTATTGACATTGTCGTGCCAGATGAAAATAGCGCATGCGTATTCTTAAGTGACACTCTTCGAATGAACATAATGTGACTCTGACTTCATAGTTTTACCAAAATAGCAAATAAGAAAAACAAAACATATTTGTTAATTCGTGCAAAAGTTTGCAAGGAAGAACCATAAAATATTAGGAAGAATGCGCGTGTTACACCTCCATCATATTATATATCCCAAAAGCATTGAATAAAATATAATAAAAGAAATTTAAAGAACTAGTTTTGGGATTTAAATATCCAGTACTGAAACAAAAACTTCGAACATTCATTAGAAATTCAAATACATCATTTCAGCAGATTTTTTTTTTTCCAGAAATTATTTGATTTTTTGCAGAAAAATCTACTGTATTAAAAGCAAAAAAAAAAAAAAAAAAAAATCTAATTTAACGTTATGAATACAATAGGAATGAAAAATAACGAATTACTCAGAAATAGGGTAAGGTGTAATTTCTCGACAACAACTATTATTCGGAATGAGACGGAAATATGTGAAAAGTAAGCATAGAAAAACAACAAGAAAATCATAGAACTGCCGAAATAGGTATCATAGCCATTACTAAATATCAACGTTGTTTCCGGTTAAGGTCTTTGAACAATATTCTACTCATGTTGAAATTCTGAGAGACATTTCTTCATTTTGATTTCATTTTAGAATTATGAGAAATTACCAAATTTTTATTTTGTTTTAGAACTCTTTAGGATATTCTGGAGGCGCCTTTCTTTGCTAATGAAGAGAAACTGGCAAAAACCTTTACATTGAGAATATATAAGATATTATATATATTATATATATATATATTATATATATATATATATATTATATATATATATATCTATATAGTTAATTTATATATTATATATATATATATATATATTTTATATATATATATATGAGTATATTATATAATGTATATATTCCGATATGATATATATATATATTATAATATAATATATATATATATATATATATATATATATATATATATTCACCTGTCATTCGGTATGCCTGTCCTCACATTTTGTGACTTTCGCTCTCTCAGTCTACCGAGTTTTATCTAGGTAGTCATCATTTTTCTCAGTCTTAAAATATACCACTTCACAGCCAAATTACCTTACAAGCTTCACATATTCACATATGCTCTTCATATTATCAAGGTTGAATGACCACTTTTTTACAAGAAGCTGGCATCACAAGAACAATGGGAACCAACATCTGAAAAAATCTATTGTGCAACCATTATTATTAAAAAAAAAGACTCCCAAGTAAACATTGCATTTTCTAAAATCTATTGTTTAACCATTATTATTAAAAAAAAATCCTAAGCTAACACTACATCAGCCACCCGGTCAATACGCACCTACTATAAACACTCGTGCATCGCCAATTTAGCCCACATGAAATTCCATGGGACAAAACCGGTATAGACCGGATAGTGATTAAAGTACATTAGTTAAAAAGCAATTGCCCTCCATTGCATAGACTCTCGTTATCGCAAATGAATCTCTGATGTAATGCATTTTGAATTAAATAATCAAATATATATAAATGCAATGTGAGAGTATTTATTATATCTCCATCATGCGAGCATGTTTATAACTAGAGGAATATTTTCATGCATGTATTATTTGGTCTTATAACGAACGAAGTTGGATCAGAGAGAGAGAGAGAGAGAGAGAGAGAGAGAGAGAGAGAGAGAGAGAGGATAAAAAAAAGAGGTTTCGAGCAATATTAAAACAGGTAAAGATACATTTAGAGGAGAGAGAGAGAGAGAGAGAGAGAGAGAGAGAGAGAGAGAGAGAGGATTTTTACAAAAACAAGTCCCGAGCAATAGTAAAGCAAGTAAAGGTACACTGAGAGAGAGAGAGAGAGAGAGAGAGAGAGAGAGCGGAAGCAAATGTATCTCTGCGGAGGAGAAACCAACGCAAGAACAAATTCGTACCTGGAAACAAGTTATATAGCCATTTTTGACCGCAGCCCAGCAACAGCTCCGGGAGCGTTATTCCCTGAAGCCTCCTCCGTCCGGAGCCTGAGTGATGGAGGAACGCGCTTTGCATCTATTTTGGCACTTCCCCTGAGGCTCATGCCATTTCTTCCGGATTTTTTCCCTGGATTTCTTTTACCAGAGAGGCGGGAGGCGAGGCGGGGGGGGGGGGGGGGGGGGGGGGGGGGGGGGGGGGGGGGGGGGGGGGGGGGGGGTGAGAATGAAGAAAGGGGTGGGCGTGAAGTGGGTATTATTTTTTTATGGTTATTGCGTTCTTCTAGATCTATGTCATAATGTTCATATTGCTATAATAATAAAAATGACGATAATAATATTTACCACTGTCGTTAATAATATAAATAACATACAATTTGAAAATACAATAAAAAAAATCAAGTATATCATTATCAATACTTCTTTTCACTAATACAAATACACACTAACGCGCGCGCACACACACAGTCTCACACACACATGAGGACATTCTAATTTGATGATATAATTATTTCACCTTGGGGCAAATAACTTTCCACTAATATCTACGAATGTAGTTGTTGCAACGCTAGTTCACAGTATCCAACCAATCAATAGAAAACCAATTAATCTTACTAATATTACTACCCAATGGAAATCATTATTACTAAGTGATGGACCTCCTGTCTCAATAGTGGTGATAGTTGCCAACGGCAGTTCACAGTTTCCAATCAATCAATTTATACCACCCTCTCTCCTCTAATTCCACAACCCCCTCCTCCAACCTCTCCCTCCCCCTACCCATCCCCCCTTTCACGCAAGCAATCGGACACCCTCCCATCTCGATCATTTGATTTCGGATCAATACAACTTCACGTTCGAGTTCTATTTATAGAAAGGAGCTTGACAAATGTCTTTTGGACGAGGCCCAAGGACGAGTGAGACACTGGTAAGAAGAAGAAGAGGAGGAGGAGGAGGAGGAGGAGGAGGAGGAGGATGCGTTGTTGGATTGGGAGGAAGGGTATAGGTAAACGAAGGAGAGAAATGGATACCGAGATAGTCATGCAGAGAGAAAAAGGATGGAGGAGAATGTTATAGTAGGAATGGTGGAGTAGGAGGATAGGGAGATGAGGAAAGATAGAAGTGGAGTGGAAAAAGAGGGATAGAAATGAGAAAGAAAAGGATAGGAGAGAGGAGGAGGAGGAGGAGGGAATGCATGATGCATAGAAGAATTAGCTAAGGTGGAGGAGCAGAAGTGAAGAAGGAGAGGCTGAAACAGACACTAGAGAAGTGTACTAAAACGATTTGAGAAGGAGGCGTGAGAGAAATGAAAGAAGGAAGTGATGGAGGAGTAGAGTAACGATCAGTGTAATAGAAGGTCAGGCCAGGAAGCAGATGTACTATATAATATATATATATATATATATATATATATATATATATATATATATATATATATATATATACTATATATATATATATATATATATATATATATATATATATATATATATATATATATATATATATATATATATATATATATATATATATATAGAGAGAGAGAGAGAGAGAGAGAGAGAGAGAGAGAGAGAGAGAGAGAGAGAGAGAGAGACTGTTACCAAAAGACCTTGAAAACTGACAAAGATGGGAGCCTACTACACTTCAGTTCCACCTCCCCTCCTCAATCCTTTTTTTTTTTTTTTTTTTTTTTTTGTGGAGTGGCGATCGAAGAAAAGTGGGCTTTTGGTTTTGAAAGGAGAAGAATTCAGAGGGGTCAAAAGGCCCACTCAAAGGCCAAGGTGTTTCAGTCGGTCAATCAATCAAGTACCATCGTACGTTGACTGCTCAAGAACGTCAAATAAATCAAAAGAAAGTTTTGTGGTATTATAAAACGGAAAATATTATTATTATTATTATTATTATTATTATTATTATTATTATTATTATTATTATTATTATTATTATTATTATTATTATTAAGGTATTTCCTTCGTTAAACAAACGATGGTTTGGCAGACACAAGACATTAATTACTATCACATTCATACTTTAAGACTCAGGAGAGAGAGAGAGAGAGAGAGAGAGAGAGAGAGAGAGAGAGAGAGAGAGAGGTTGTGGTGGGAATTATTATAATCCCATAATAGGAGACGGTTTCATAGGAATAAAAAATAATGGTTCCTTACAAATTCTTGCTCTGCCTGCTGAGCTCAAGGATGCCTCCACACACACACACACACACACACACACACACACACACACACACACAGAATGGAGCTCATATCTCAGGCAATCCCAAAATAGAAACAGTTTCCAGGAGGCCTGCAACTTCTCAGTGTTTATCACAACGACAGGTTGTCACGCAAAGTCCGCTCAGCGTAAGCAAGGACTCTCAGCAGCTTCCTAAGGACAACCACCGCTCTCTGGTTGCTAGGTATCGAAGTATCTCTTAAAAGGGCAACGTATCGAGGGCACTGGCACCCCCAAGTGTCGTATCAAACGCGCTCAAGTGTTGTTTGAAAGTTCGATGTGGGTCTGAAAGTTCGAGAGGGTAATGTTTGATAGCTTTGTATGTTTGTCAGATCAGCATCAGCCACCAATGGCTGCTTTGTATGATGTCACATGTAGAAATGATGCTGTTTTGTTTCCCTTATCCAGTAAATTTCTATGATTTTCAAGGTTCATTGTAACCTATTATCGTTTTTAAGTTCATAATAATATCCATTTGTTTTTATCATGACTTGGGACTGGCCTAAGTTTCTAAATTCCAAAATAGGAACCTCAACTCATAGGAAATGTTTACAGTCAATATGAAGTTATTAGTATTGGCAGTGCTTTTGGAAATACCTTGAATAAAGGGAAAAGCAAGTGGTTCCTAACAAAAGGTAAAAAAATGTGAAAAACCCGAAGTGATTTCTGAAGAAATATCTTTGTCGGTTAAGCAAAATTGAATTAGTTCCTCCTTTTGCAAAATCTGTTCCTTTCATCACAATGACGCAAGCTCAGAGATATTTATGCTTATATATAAAATTATTAAATAATATTAATTTTCCGTTATAATTTATCCCAAAAATTAAGACTTAAATACACAATATTACTTCCTGGTATACGGAAATCCATATAGCACGCTTTCGCGAGCCCGCTTACCTGTTTTTATTAACTTTTATTATGAAGGTTGAACACGCTCTCTGGGTAAAGCTTAATATAACTAAATATAAGCATTGATAATAGCCATGAATTCGGTTAGAAATCCTTCTCCAAGAAACACATTAACACTGTAATGATTGTGGAACTATGCCTTATTATAAAAAGCTTCGCGCTCTCTCTCTCTCTCTCTCTCTCTCTCTCTCTCACACACACACACACACACACAAACACGCAGAAAATTATCAAAATATAAAAGGTATATGAAATGTAGATTTAGTTATACTCTCTTCCTTAAAGAAAACGATCTAATTACCAAATGATATGAAATACGGACTTGAAATATTCACTTTCTCTCTCTTCCTCTCTCACAAAGACCTCATTAACGCAACCGAAAGAGACTAAAACACCCAGTAATCACCAAGCAAGCCAACTGCCCCCCGCCCCACCCCACCCCCACCCCCACCCGCCCTTCTTCATATTATCACCCCAGGTCACGATAAGACGAATTCTTGGCCCATTGACTCAGAGGTTATTAAGATGCCGGAGCACGTTCTACCCTTTTGTGTGTCTGTCCGTGTTTTTCTAAAATAGTCTTGCTTATCATCTGAAGCCTGAGCTTTCCCCCCAACGGCACAGTCTGTCCTACAGATGGCCTCTTGCTGTAGAGCAGAGTCATAAACACAGATCAAAGGAATTTCTAAATACTGCGATTTTCGCGTTGCCGAGTTCATTGGCGGAGGTTGATAGGTACATTTTTTTTTTTTTTTTTTTTTTTTTTTTTTTTTTTTTTTTTTTTTTTAAGAGCAGGGGATGGGGCGGGGAGAGGGAGGAGATGAACGAGTGGTTTTTGAGGAAGGGTGGTCTGGGATTCCTAAGTACACTCAAATACGAACTCTTTATGATTATCTACAGTACATTACTTCTTTTCTTTGTTTTTGGTTATTCGTTATTATTTTTTCAGCGGGACTGCTCACCATATTGTAATATTAAATACAAACAGGTATAACTTTCGTTTTTTTTTTATCTTTTAATGTGTGCCTCAGTACAATCTAGCGTGAACTAGTTTTGATTACATTCGTCACATTGATAGCATTTATAATGCTTTCTTGTGTAATATTTCCTTGTCTGTCGAATTACTCGATAAAATTTTGTCATGGTCAATGTTTTTAAATTTTGGAAATTAACGTCATCTACTTTAGATATATTTTCTATGACTTAATCAATGCAATATTACTGATTTACTATGAAGTACAAATTACATTGTAAAAATTTAACATAATTCACATGAAATTCCTTGCTATCAAATCCATAATGAATAAATAATACATCTGTAAAAATGAAAGTAAAAATAACAAAATTTTTGAATGGAAGATGCTTTAAATAAGTTTCCCCATTTACTAAAATGTTTATAAAATAAGGAAAGTTATGAATTCCTTTAAATTTCCTTTCTGTAATTGCGAGAAGAATAAAATGATTGTCATTGCTAGTTCCTTAACAAAAACCGAAATATTCAGTTATCATAGTTTACACAAAATTCTTATAATCCAAACTTCTATTTCATAGAGAGACTGAGGTCCTCTAACACTTTCTTTAACAAAAACATACCCGAACTTCTTCAATTATTAAAAAATTTCAATATCGACAACAAAATCAAAATAAGCACCAGTTTAAAACTCAAAATGATTAATGAAAATAAATCCCAGAAATGACGGCTATTGGAGTACTCTACACCTAAAAACAAGGAGAAAATTATTGTTTATTTTTCAATTATATGGCAAAATAATAGTAATGTCAAGAAGATGAAAATGGTAAGAAAATAGTAACGATGACAATCACAGGAAAAGGAAGATAAATTTACCTAGAAACAATGGGAAAAATTACTGTATATTTTTCTATTGGGAAAATAATAGCAGTGTCAAGATGAAGAAGAAGAAGAAGGAAAAGACGGTAAGAAAATAATAAGGATGACAACCACAGGAAAAGAAAAATAAACTTCAAATAACAATAATAACAGAGCAGAAGATCAAAATGATATATAGCAATACAAACGACAACAAAAAATGAATCAAAATTCCGATATCAATAATGAAATTAAAATAAAGAAAGACGCCTACAATAATTCAATGACGCCACACTTTGACACTAAAGTATTTTGACAGATATCTCCTTAAATGGTTCTTAAGGTCTCTCTCTCTCTCTCTCTCTCTCTCTCTCTCTCTCTCTCTCTCTCTCTCTCTCTCTCTTTCTGATCCATTACGAAATCCTGTTCCCCTTTTAGCACCACTTTGTCCTAGCCCTCAGGGACAATTGCATACCGAAAATGCCCAGTCAATTTGTAACAAGATGGAATGCGGATTGCGACATCAGAATCCTTCAGGTTCGGAGAGGTGATTAGGTTTCTTTCTTCGCAGCATTTTTCTGACGTAAGTTTCTTTTTTGTTGCTTATTTTTTTCTAATCATTTCTCCTTTTTACCACCCGATTCATTTTTAATTATGCTTGATCTAGGCACTGTTTCAATATCGCTAAGCGAATGATTCTTTTTGTCAACTTTTCTTTTCTATTTGCAGATATTTTTTCCATTCTGATAAAACGATTTTCTTAAGTCACCTGTTTTTTTTATATATCATTTAGATTTGTACTGTGTGTGTTTTCATTTGTTTTCTTTAGCTTTGTTTTATGTTGTTCTTGAGTTATCTGAATTCTCGTGCTCAATAAATTATTGATTTTTATCATGCTCTCTGTTTTGATTACCATTAAAAGTGGTATAGAGATGATGGTCATACAAATTAATAAAATAAATTCTATGAAACTATCTACAATCATACTAATTATAATATATATATATAATACGTTATATATATATATATATATATATACATATGTGTGTGTGTGTGTGTATGTGTGTGTGATGCTGACTAATTTTGAAACCTGGAGAACTGGCGAAAGCATTTCTAAACAAATACAGCTATATAGACTTCCCTTTGTTTTCTTATTTAAGTGAGTCCTGGCCTAATCTCCACCCATTATTTACTTATTTAAGTAAGTCCCCATCTAATCTCCATACCCACAGGGTGACGGTTGATCTCTTAAGTGGACGCAGAAACGCTTTTAAAGTGAAAGTAGATCCATATGTGTAGATAAATGGGTTTTGCGATGGAGAACAGCATTGACACAGAATAATTGACTGGCAGGAGAGAGAAGAGAGAGAGAGAGAGAGAGAGAGAGAGAGAGAGAGAATTTGTTGCTGGTAAAAGGCTGAATGTTGTGTTAATTTGTAAATTTGCGAGAGAGAGAGAGAGAGAGAGAGAGAGAGAGAGAGAGAGAGAGAGAGAGAAATTTGCTGGTAAAAGGCAGACAGTTGCGTTAATTTGTGAATTTGTGCGTGGGAGAGAGAGAGAGAGAGAGAGAGAGAGAGAGAGAGAGAGAGAGAGAGAATTTGCTGGTAAAAGACAAACAGATGTATTAAGAAGTAAATTAGAGAGAGAGAGAGAGACGAGAAGGTTGAGAGAGAGAGAGAGAGAGAGAGAGAGAGAGAGAGAGGAGAAACTACGACGGGTTGATGTTAAGATGTCAGAAAAACAGCAAATAGAAAGGGGACAGTTAGTGACAGCCAGAGAGAGAGAGAGAGAGAGAGAGAGAGAAAGAGAGAGAGACAGAGAGGCAGGCAGGCATCGGTAGGGGTACTAATTCGGAAGGTAGTGTTCCATGTCATTCTAATAAGGTTACATCACGGGCACCAGAAGAGGGGAAGAAAAGCGAATCGAGAAGAAGGAAAATGTGCCGAGGAGGAGGAGGAGGAGGAGGAGATAAGTGGAGGCCGTGGAAGAGACAACTTATGCCCGAGGGCGTCAAATTCATCACAGACCTGAGTGACACCGGTGCCACGGTGTCCAACGACACCATTTCACTGTTGCCTATTTATTTGTTGCTTGTCAGTCATCACAAGTCAAATTTAGGGGTTTGTTGAAGTTTTATCGAACACTCGACGTCTTAAGGGTTTTTTATTCTATATATTGGTCTTGAACCCTCTATTATCATTATTATTATTATTATTATATTATTATTATTATTATTATTATTATTATTATTATTTACCAGATCATTAAATCATATTTCTTGACTCAAAAAGCAACCAGAGGGATACATATTAAATTAGGATTGAAAATTGGAGCAGTAAAACGTTAATGAAGCTGGACAGCTTAATGGGAATAATCCCCCTCCCTCAAAATACATAAAAAGTAAGACAAAAAGCAATGCAGCTGTGTTGAGGAAGCTTTACTAGTGCTTACAGTTTGCCCGGCAAAGGCCACTCACTGCATGCGCAAACCCTCCTTACGGGCCAGCACGATTCGGAACAGAGTTTGGGTTGCGGAACTAATTGACTGACTTATTAAGTGTGTTGGCGTCGCAGTAAATGGGGCAAAGGATGTATAAAATATTAATTCATCAGAATCAATTTTTTAAAAATGTGGTTTAGGGAACTTATTGATTGACTTCTTAAAAGTTTTGGCGTCACAGAAAATACGGCAAACGATGCATAAAATACAAAATTCATCAAAACTATCTAAAATATGGTTTAGGGAACTTATTGACTGACTGATTTGGTTCTATAAAGCAGCGGCGTCACAAGGGTATATCTTAACGTGTTGACTGATAGAGTGATCTGATATAGTATATTGGTGACATTACAAACACGATCATCCAAATACGGAAGAGAAAAAATCTATGAAAGGATCAAGCGATACAAATAAAAATCTATGAAAAAGGTTTTTTGTTTTTTCTCGTCCACAACTGCCCAATCGATCATTTTATGACATCACAATCTTCAATAATCTGCTGAATTTGTGGATATATGATTAAAGGGTTTGTAAGAAAAACCTTTTATTTCTTGCATACTTATACGTATCACAACGCTGTATGGCAATAAGATTATGTAAAAACAAGTAAATAATAATAAACCACAAGGCATATCGTACATGGTAAATCCGATCCGAGTCCACCACTGATACAGAGACTGTTCCCCATCCTTATTAAACAGTTAAACTTTATCCTAAACCTGCATTTAATCTTCTAGGATTTGGAAGAGGTTATCAAAAGAATTACCTTCGCCATTCCCTCTAATTCTCGGTAATGGGGCAGGGAAGAAGAAGAAGGAGAAGAATAAAGGTAGGAGGAGGTGGAGGACCAAGAGAGGGAAGGGGAGGGAGAGGGGGAGCTGAAAAAATAAGAAGAAAGAAAGGAAAACAATGAAGGATTCAAATAATTTGATGGAAGGAACTGAAGTGATAATAAAATAGTCTTCCAAATTTTTTATTCGCAAATTACTTCCCACTTAATTCTCATCCCTCTCTCTCTCTCTCGCTCTCTCTCTCTCTCTCATTCATACATGCACTCTCGCACACACTCAGACGAACGCGCGCACGCATTTGGGCCACACCCTTTTCCCCATATGCTCCAACACAACTTTATGGTTAAGTGTTCATTTTCCTGGTAGAAAATCTTACTCTCTCTCTCTCTCTCTCTCTCTCTCTCTCTCGCTCTCTCTCTCTCTCCTCTCTCTCTCTCTCTCTATAATATATATATATATATATATATATATATATATATATATATATATATATATATATATATATATATATGTTAAGCTTTCGTGTATTTCCCAATGCTTAATTTCCCTGACAATCGTATTACACCTTACTTCCATAAGTTTAACGTAATTAAATTGTCACTTACCTTCCCTTCGTCTGCTTATGACCCTTTCCCACTGTGCCAAAATATGATCATTTTCTGGAATATATAATAATATATATATATATATATATATATATAATATATATATATATAGATATATAGATATATATAAGTTTTATAAAATTTTACTTGCCTGGGCCTTTGGTTTAGACGCAGAGATAAACTATACTAAATGAATAAATATATAAAAGTATATATATATATATATATATATATATATATATATATATATAATATATATATATATATATATATGAAATTTATGGACGCCCGAATTTATGAAAGTATAGAAATCAACTGTTAAGCTTCAGTTCTACTTCATATGTACTTCATATCTTTACTTGCCCGGGCCTTTGGTTTAGACGAAGAGATAAATTATAAAAAATAAATAAATATTGAGTATACATATATACTCTATATATACATATATATATATATATAATATGATATATATATATATATAATATATATATATAATCTGGATCGTCCGAAATTTATGAAAGCATAGAAATCAACTGTTAAGTTTCAGTTCTACTTCAGAATATCTTGTAATTATATCTTCCAATTTGTCTGTCGAAACAAATAATAATATAGCTTGTAATAAAAGCTTTAATATAAAAAATTAGGTATTACAGATGACGTAACATATCCTATTGTTATGAATAAACGTTTTTCATGAGAAAAATGAGGGATTACAGATGGCATAATGAATACTGGAAATACCTATATTTGTATTTACTAAGAATTTCTGCAAAACTTCACATTGTATATTCAGCTCTGTACAAGAAAAATGTTGAGGGGTAGGCGTTATTGAATGATTAATATTATTTTTATCAACGTGTTTTGCCATTTTTTGCTCACCAACAAGATAAGAATACTGCAGAACCAAAATGATTTTTTAGAAATCTTTAGAAATGATTCCTATAAAAATATGTTTACCCGGACAAAACAATAATTCAACGATAATTATTATTATTATTATTATTATTATTATTATTATTATTATTATTATTATTATTATTATTATTATTATTATTATTATTATTATTATTATTTCAGTAGATGAAACATATTCACATAGAACAAGCACACAGGGGCCACTGGCTTGCAATTCAAGCTTACAAAGAATGTTGGTTTCAACCTCCCACTGAGAGACCCCACACTGCAGCAGTAACTGATCATGACATTATTCTGAAAAATATCAGATCATCCTACCTGTTGAAATGTCGGAAGCTTATCTAAATGTAAGCATTGTCATTCTTTGTACTTTTGTAGGAAGATGAGGTAATAGTGTGCTTAATATTATTATTATTATTATTATTATTATTATTATTATTATTATTATTATTATTATTATTATTATTATTATTATTATTGTTGTTGTTGTTAAAAATGACTGCAGCTTCAGTACTATTAATCTTGTAAAGAGTCTTCTCTATCTTTCTGATGACGGCTTTCTCGTTGCTGCTTAGACTGGCGAGCAACGCACCAAAGGGCATGGTAAAATTCAGTTGAGTCATTTGATTTATTATTGCTTTTACAATTCTCTCTCTCTCTCTCTCTCTCTCTCTCTCTCTCTCTCTCTCTCTCTCTCTCCAACGCGACGTTTCCTCCTGATCCACAGGACATTATCAAGCGATAACTGCTGAGGGACTGAATTCCAGTGTTGTTGATGTTTTTGATCAAGCTGACCTTGTGTCAGCACGGGCTCTTGCTCACAGAGCAGCCCGTAAATTCCAGTGGTTGTTGTTTTTGATTAAGCTGACCTTGTGTCAGCACGGGCTCTTGCTCACAGAGCAGCCCGTAATTTTCCAGTGGCGAGTCCTTCGTCTTATATCATGATGTTGCGGGCTCTTGAGTACGGTCAGAGCACCTCTCCGGCAGGTTGGGTTTTCATTGGTTTCTGGGAAGGTGACTCATACGGCGGGCGTTTACGAGTCTTGCAGACCTTCTCAGGTGGGGGGTATCACCGGGAGCCTCTTGATTGGCTTCTACCTGAGTGACGTCATCCCTGGTATTATTCTCATGTCAGGTGTTTGTTTCATGTGCGCTGGTACTTTCGTTGGGGGGTGGGAGGGGTGTTGTCCTCCTCACACACGTCGGTATCAGGAATGCTTCTTGGTTGGTATTAAGGGGAGGCTTTTGTTCGAGGATAAGCAGTGCTTCTAGGAGACGCAGACGTCGTGGGTCAGGTGCTCTCCCGATGATCTTAATATTCCTGATGATGTCGTCTCTCGTGATGTTTCTCTGGTGTATTGCAAGGGCATGCTGCTTAATGGCGCCCTCCTGGGCATGGCAGGAGATCCTTTTTGACAGGCGCATCGTCGTCATGCCGATGTAAATCCCAGGGCATCCTTGGGAGGGGCATACATGTCGGTAGACAACGTTGAACTGCTTTAGGGGGTCTCCTACAGGCGGGGAAGGGTTGTTCTTCATCAGGAGGTCCTTTGTACGCCAATTCTTGTAGTAAATAACGAGGGACACTCTTTTCCCTTCCTCCATGGGGCGGACGTGTTCCTCTATTATTTTCTTCATGGCTGCAACTCGTCCTGGGTCAGTAGCAATTCCTTCTTCGGAAAGGGTGAAGCCACAGAAATTCACTCTGGTCTCTGCCACTGTGAACTTTTCTTTGTTGAGAGTGATGCCATTTTTGTGGCAGCGGGTGAGCAGTTCGTGGATCCTGTGGTAGTGTGTCAGTAGGTCATCGTCGAAGATGAGAATGTCATCAACAACCTTGACACACTTCTTCATGCCTTGGAGAGCTAGGTCGCCGCAGTAACAATAGGCATCACCAGTGGCAGCCAAATCCATAGGTCCCCGGCAATGCTGGAAGCGTCCATAAGGCGTAATGAAAGTGGTGAGGTGGCGGTCCCCTTCTGCTAGCTCCATCTGCCAGTAGCCGTGTAGAGCGTCCGCGGTGGTGAAGAACTTGGCGGTGGAGTCGACAGTACGGACAGCAGCTAAGGGCGTGGGCGAAGGGTGGGCTGGACGGGAGACTTGTGCGTTCAGCTTCGTGAGATCCACTGTGATTCGAACTCCATTGGCCTTAGGAACGACGACTAGAGGGTGGCACCATACCGATGGCTCATCTCCACAAGGCTTAATGATTCCCTGTTGTACCATGGAATCTAGTTCATTCTTAACAGGTTCGCGGAAAGCGTAGGGTATCTGCCTTGGGGTGTGGATGGTGAAAGGGACCGCGTCTTCCTTAAGGTGGATTTTCATGGGAGGGCCGGCCATCGGCCTCAGTGGAGCTGCTTTAAGGTCTTCCTCTGACACGAGTACGTCCTGAAAGGTTTGTAAGAAATACTCTCAGGCCTCAGCAGGGGTTGTGTCAGCATGCAGGGGTAGCTCCTTGCATCGATTACTGTGGGTGACCTGTAGGATGGGCCGCGGAAAGCCTGGCGGGATGATGGCCAACTCCTTGCAGAGTGCATAGGACAGGAGTGGCATCTGAACGTGTTCATGGACTTGGATCGTGGCGAGGCAGGACCGTTTGGCCAAGGACAAGGTGTCCTTAAGGGTTCCTAAAGCAGGTGTCATCTTTGACCCATCTGCCATGAGTGTCACTGATGTTGCAGGAGGCTGTAGCTCAGTCCTGGGAATGCGAAGGAGTTCCAAGTGCTGGGGGCCCATCACTAATACATCAGCTCCTGTGTCAGGCAGCATCATTATCTTCGATGTCTCACCCCTGTAGGTGAGGGCGATGGATATAGGTGATGGTGAGGAGTCAGTTGATGAAGAAGGGGTCTCAACCTTGCGACAGTTAGTGGGCTTGCTAGAAGGGGGCGTGGCATTGGGCGGGCCGCCCTGCTTGGCGTTCATATGCTGACGGCAGTATTTGTCATAGTGGCCCACTTGGCCGCAGTGTCTGCATGTGGCCTTGTTGATGGGGCACTTTGGGGTCCTGTGCCAGTGTCCTTTGCAGCCACAGTTTACACATACGCTGTCGCTGGCTGGGCACTTTCCTGTTGAGCTGTGCTTCCTTGTGCAGGAAGGGCATAAAGTGTCCTTGTTAGGGGTTGGTAGCGAGGTAGAACCCCTGTTGCCATGTCCTTTGATTTTTTTATACGTGGAGATGGCACACAATTTAGAAGGAGGGGCACGTATGGCGGTAGTGGCTGTCCGTGTGGCCTCATAGGAGCGACATTCGTTAACCATGGTGGCCAATGAAGCTGCAGCGTCCAGGCAATGAGTTTCTGAGTGAGCTCCTCATCTCTAACTCCCATGATAATGATCATCTTCAGCTGAGTCTCCTCGCACACAACAGAATGGCCAGGGCAGATGTCGATTTCCTCTGCTACATGCTTCAGTCGGACGTAGAAGTCGCTGAAGCTTTCCCCTTCCCTCTGCTTGCAGGAGAGCAGGTCCCTGTGCCGTAGAGCTTCATTCCGCAGGTTCTTGATGTGTTCCTGGAGAATATTCAAGACCTCGTCAACACTCCGATCCGCGTCTGGTGGTACGTTGAGCGTGTGCTCGAGTATTCTTTGGGTCTCCAGGCTGAGGCACATACGAACCTGTATCATTTGTTTCCTGGTAGGTAATGTCCCTAGGTCCACCATCACACTGTAGTCATCCCAGCGTCTACGCCATTCCCTGAAGACTTGGTATGTGGAATCAGGACGTAAGGGCGGCGGGGTCTGGGCGATGGCTTTCTGTGGGGGTGGTGGCTGGGTGGACGATGGCACTGAGGATTGTGTGGGAAGTTGTTGTGAGTCCGCTGGTGTTGCTTGCTGCTGGGCTGAATTGACGCTAAGTAGCTGCAACAATACGGTGAAACGTTGAGTTTCTTCCTCTCTTCTTAAGGTGTCCTCTTGGCGGCGTAGATCCTCTTCGTGACAACGTTGTTCCTCTTCGTAATGACGTTGTTCTTCCTCTCTCCGACGTGCAGCCAACTCGGTCTGTCGAGATTCCTCCAGGTACTTGATGAGGAGCCTTAACTCCGTATTTGGAGCTGTGGGAGGCGGTATACTCAGGTGTGGGGAGAGCAAAGGTGGGGTTTCCAGCGTTGCAAAACCTGGAAGGGTTCGACGGTCTGTTGGTAAGACTGGGTGTGAAGGGTCCTGGTCGTGTTGCATATCCCCAGGCTTGTCTTGATGTGAAGCAGAAGCCATTATGAACAGTTTTCTGCAATGTCAACTGCAGTTTAAAGGAAGAGAAGAACGATGAGGAAGACTTTCTACAGTTTACATTAAAAAGTTACTGTAGATAATTCTTCAACTGTGCGGCAAATCCTGGCAGGCGGTGGAGAGTGGGCTGGGTGGGCTCCTGAGGGGTGGGCGGTCGGGTGGGGAGTGGGGAGCGACCACTCGACCGTTGACGGTTGAAAAAATGAGTCGGCAGTGTATGGCAAATGATGAGCGTGGGTCGATGTGCCTCGGGCTCTGTAGCTGGGTATGGAAATAAGGGCACCCATAGAGCTGGGGCAAGGCACAAGAAAAATACAACACACTAAAATCAAAGCACTGACATTACACTGCACTGGCACTACACAAACACTGCATGAACGTATCATAAGCACCGCACTAGCACTGTAAAATCCAAAGGCGACCAAGGGGTAATGGCGGCTGCGTTTGAATGCTGATTCCGGTGTTCCTTGAAAATGCTGAATGGTCTCGTCACTGCGCCATGGTGATAGGTGGTGATGTCTTGCATTAGAAGACGAAAGATTGCAGGATGGGAGAAATGATATCCCGAGTCGTAGATTTCTTTATTCCAAGCAGCAAAAGGTAAATATGTACAGAGGCTTTGCAGGGCATGCAGCTTGCGCCAAGAAAAGCAAGAAGAATAATCATGCGCATGTGCGGGGTTCATGATACAGGGTGACACATGCGGATGCGTTCACAATAGGTGATTTTATTAAATACATGGAAATGAATCGTACAACAATTGCATAGTAAAATATCCATTATTCCACAGTATTGGTGGTGCATGAAGGCTTTATAGAAAAGTTTGATATCCTCCAGGGGTGGAATGTTCCTTCTCTCTTCCTCCG
>NC_087221.1:26354016-26364016 GCF_015104395.2 Macrobrachium nipponense
TTCCTACTTTATCCACTATATTATGTTTTCTAATTTTCTTCGCTAATATATTATGGTCTACCTTGTCAAAAGTTTTTGCAAAGTCTAGATAAACCACATCTGTTTCATTTCCGCTTTTCATATTTTTGTATATGTTCTCACGGTGGACTAACAGTTGGGTTTGTGTACTTTTTCCGGGTACGAAACCATGTTGTCCTATATTAAACAAATTTTTCATTAAATGTTTCATATTTTTCTTCATTACCCTTTCATACACTTTCATAATATGTGATGTTAGACTCACAGGCCTATAATTACTTGCCTCTTGTCTTGATCCACTTTTGAAAGTAGGGGTAATATATGCTAATTTGTGCTCATCATAAATCTTGCCAGTATCTACACTTAGGTCTTAATAATACTGCAAGTGGCTTTGCGATAGAATGAACTACTTACTTTAACAAAATAGCAGGGACACCATCAGGCCCTGCTGCAGCTCCCTTTTTAATTTCATTAACCCTCTTATGCCGAAGCCCTAAAAATCAAAACCTCTCACGTATGCCGAGGCGGGTTTGGAGTGAGCGCGGAAGCGGAAAAAATATTTTTTTCAAAAAATCACAGCGCGCTTAGTTTTGAGGATTAAGAGTTCATTTTTGGCTCCTGTTTTTGTCAGTGCCTGAAGTTTAGTATGCAACCATCAGAAATGAAAAAAATATCATTATCATATGTAAATAATGCGATATATGGTAGCAAAAAAAAAATTCATCCATAATTGTATTCAAATCGCGCTGTGCGAAAAACGGTTAAAGCTAACGAGTTACTTTCTTTTTCGTTGTATTGTACGCTAAATTGCAATCATTTTGATATGTAATACATTGTAAAAAGATATAAGCAACACCGGAAAAATATTATCACAAAATGATGCACGAATTTGTAACGCGCAGACGTAAAAAAATGTTTTTTTTCAAAAATTCACTGTAAATCTAAATATTGTTCTAGAGACTTCCAATTTGTTTGAAAAGGAAGAAAAATAATTGAATATTACGATACTGTAAGATTTTTAGATTAGAATTGCAGATTTCGACCATTTCGGACGATTTAAATTTGACCGAATGTCGAAATTTTTATATACATATTTATTTATAGGCAAATATTTCGGAAATGAGAAAAGCTACAACCTTCAATTATTTTTTGTTGTATTCTTCATAATTCTGCGCACATTTTCATATAAGAAACTCTATAATATGGCTAATCTGAAAAGGAGCAAATATTAGGATAATGCGACGTACGTATTTCGGAGATTTTCGGCCGCGAATCGGCGCGCGGAGGGAAAGAAAGTTTTTTTTTTAAATTCACCATAATTCTATATATTACGTTAGACACTTCGAATTTGTTTCAAAATGAAGATAAATGACTGTATATTACTAGATTGTAAGATTTTTAGCTTACAATTGCGTTTTTCAACTATTTCGGTAGAGTCAAATTTGACCGAACGTGGTTTTTTTCTAATTATCGTGATTTATATGCAAATATTTCGTAAAAAGAGGAAAGCTACAACCTTCAATCATTTTTAGTTGTATTCTACATGAAATTGCGCACATTTTCATATATAAAACTTTATGTAACAGCTAATTTTAAATGGTGCAAACATTTCGACAATCGCATGAAAAAAATTCAGATTTTTTCGGAAGAGTTACCGCGCGGACGTAAGGAAAATGTGTTTTTTTTTCATAAATTCACCATAAATCGAAATATTGTGCTAGAGACTTCCAATTCGTTGCAAAATGAAGGTAAATGATTCAATATTACTAGAATATAAGAGTTTTAGCTTACAATTGCGTTTTTCGACCATTTCGGTAGTTGAAATTTTTGCACTTAATGTTATTTATATGAAAATATTTCAAAACTGATAAAAGCTACAACTATGGGTTGTTTTTAGTTGTATTTTGCATGAAATTGAGCACATTTCCATATATAAAACTTTATGTAACGGCAAATTTAAAATGGTGCAAACATTAGGACAATCGCACGAAAAAATTTATCGGAAGAGTTACCGGGCGAACGTAAGGAAAAAGTTTTTTCATAAATTCATCATAAATCGAAATATTGTGCTAGAGACGTCCAATTTGCTGCAAAATGAAGGCAAATGATTGAATATTACTAGAATATAAGAGTTTTAGCTTAAAATTGCGTTTCTCGACCATTTCGATAGAGTCAAAGTTGACCGAAGGTTGAAATTTTTGCACTTATCGTTACTTATATGAAAATATTTCAAAACTGATAAAAGCTACTATCATGAGTATTTTTTGTTGTATTCTACATGAAATTGCGCACATTTACATATATAATACTCCATGTATCGGATAATCTAAAATGGTGCAAAAATTAAGTCAAAGGGACGAAGTAATTTTTGAGATCTGTCACTGATACTTTTTAGTGCGATAAGAAAGAAATTCGCGCTTGCGCGCCTGCGTAGCGATTGTAAACAAAACAACGCCTTGATCCGTGAACTCCCAGCATCCCCCAAGGCGCGTGATTCAAAAGTTTTTGGCTGGTAGGCCTATAAGTATTTTTCCGCGAATTTAAAAAAAAACTTTTTTGAGTCGACGTATGATACGTCCAATCAGCATACGGGAGACATTTTGACTCGACTTTTAATACGTCCAATCGGCGTAAGAGGGTTAATAGCCTGCACAATATCAGCTTCATTAATATCTATGTCAGCTAAATATTCACTATTTTCATCCCTTACTTCTATATCATTATCTTCATTATCAATTCTAGGGGTGAATTCTCTTTTATATCGTTCTGCCAATATGTTGCATATTTCCTTTTTTTCATTCGTTAATCCCCTTCGGAATTCTTCTTAAGGGAGGGATTTTCTAGTTTCTTCTTTTATTCCTCTTTTTTGCATACGAGTATAATAGTTTGGGGTTTTCCTTGATATTTACTAGGGTTTTTTCTTCCAAGTCCCGTTTTTCATTTTCTTTTGATTGTATAATCTTTTGTTCTAAATTTTCTATCTTACTTTTTAGTTCTATAACTTTCCATGCATTTTTTTTTCTTTTGCAAGACCTTTTTTCCACTTTCTGATTTTCTGGAACAAGATCCTTCTGTCTCTTGGTATGCATGACTGATGTTTAGTTTTCTTCTTCGGTATATATTTATCCACTATTTTCTCTAATATTTTATATAATATCTCCGTATTTACCTTTATATCATCACTTACGAAAATGTTATCTCAATCTTTGTTTAATTCTTCATTTATTTCTGACCATTTTATATTTTTACTGTAGAAGTTGTATTGTCCATGTCCTTCCCACTTTTTAATTTCTTGCTTATCTCTGTTTTCACTTGCTTTGGAATGGACTGTTAATTCTATGACATTATGGTCTGAAATAGTCGCATTACAAACTATTATTTCTTTAACATAATAATACTAGGTCTAAAGTATTTTCCTTTCTTGTTGGCAGGTGATTTATTTGTTGAATGCTGTATTCTAGTAGCATATCTAATAGCTTTTTGAGAGAGAGATGTCTTAACGCTGCGCGGTTCTAAGATGTAATGAAAAACTCTTCCTTACAAAAGTTGGACAGTGGAGATGACACAAAACGTTTTGGGCAATAATTCTTTCTAGAAGCTTCGAAAAGTGAGGTAACTTTACAGAAAAAACTGTGAATTCTGCACATGGTATTTGGCAAAGACATACACATATGAGACCAGTCAGTTCAACAAAGACACGTATTCGATTGAAACAGACTCGAGCAAAAGTCCCTATCAGACATGAAGACAGAATTCCCAAAACACAGCGGAGACCTCGATGTCTCCAATCAAAAGTGTCGACCGGTTTTGAAAAACAACTCTAGCTTTGAACGGACAAAGATAATCTCTCTTTTTCTTTACCTACTGTTATTATTATTCGTTTTAAAACTATTTTATGCAAAAACTCTGAACACACATTTTAAACAAAATCCTATCTCCTATAAGCTTAGCTAAAAGAAACTGGAAAAAATGCTTGTCAAAATTCTAATACCATACCAAATTCTATAGCAGTCCAAAGAAAGGGGGATGATATGCATTTTGAAAGTAGCAATATATAATATATATAATATATATATAATATATTATAATATATTATAGATATATTTATTATTATAATATATATAAATAGTATATATAATATTATATATATTCAATATTAATATTATATATATTTATATATTATATACATACACATGTTTTTGTCCTTTTATTTCTCTTCTCTCTCTCTCTCTCTCTCTCTCTCTCTCTCTGTTGGAGGGTCTTTTAAAGTTCCCTCCAAAAAATATTAATAATAATAATAATAATTTTGTGATTTATTCATATTTTGTACGATGCCCATTTTTCCTCTGGACAGTGGCTGATCGAAGTTCCCCCCCCCCCAAAAACCTGTGAGTTCTTCCCAATTGAGTGTATAAACTTAAGAATATTAATTGGTTCAATTCATGGGTATTTAATTGTTTAAAGGAAAAGGGAATCATGAGGCCATTTGTTGACGATCACAATAATCATGAAAACAAATCAAAGCACACAAGAGAGACAAACGTAAAGAAACAAAATAAATAGATAAAATCAAAAGTAGGAAAGTAAGATAGAAAAACGGTTTTAAGTACGCTGTATTAACACTTCCAATCCTCCTCGATTAGTGTTCATACGTTTTTCCAAATAAATAATAATAAATAATAATATAATAATAATAATACTAATAACTATATAATAAATAATAAATAATAATAATAATAATAATAATAATTAGACTTCAGGCCAGGCCCTGTATAATGCACTTAAAATAAAACAATCCCGCAAAAGCTCGGTGCGCACAATAAAAAGTATTAGCTAATTCTAGGAATCTTTGTTTTTTTGTATTATTTGACGTGACCCGATCCCGTTATTTAAGTTCAACTTAAACAAACTTGAAGTGAATTGTTGGACACATTCCCGCATCAAATTGTATAAACGATGAATGATCAGTTTGGTATATTATAGAAGATACATTATAATTTTGCGTTAATTTTTTGTCAAAGTTAATAAGTCATTTTGGATGCAATGGAATTCTTTTGGTAAGGCAAATATGCTATATACGTAATTGCCCCTCCCCCCCTCCCCCCGACTTCTCTCTTCTCCTCCTTTCCTCTCTCTCTCCGCTCTCTCTTCCAACACACAACACTAATTATATATATATAGGATATAATATAATATATATATATATAATTATTAAACATTATATAGATATATGGTATGTATTTATATACATACCGATCTAATATATATATATATATATTATATAATTCTATTATATCAAATATATATACGTTATAATCTATATATATATTAGATATTATATAAGATATATATATATAGTATATGATATATATATATATATATATATATCTATATACATAATCGTTATAATTATAATATCTAATATTTATATATATATATATATATATATATATATATATTATATATATCATATGTATAGATTTAATTTATTATTATACTATATATTATAATAATATATAATATATTCTATATATAATAATAGTTATATATATATATATATTATATATACCATATAAAGTCCTATAGAAACGTCTCTCCTCTTTGGAAAACAAACAGCGAAACAGCACCCGGAAGTTGAAAGGCAACAGAGAAGGCACAGGCAGTTAGGGGCAGAAACCATCTGACTACGCTGAATATTAACTCAAATCTTTTGTATTCTATCATAACTTCTTCTTCATGAAGGCGCAATGTCTTTTTTGTTACTAATTACTGCTCCATGGTTCAGCTTGTGGTCCTCTGAGTGAGTTAATGGGTTTTTTGGTAAGGTTATATGCAAATTTCTGTATAATAAATAATAAATCAATAAATAATAACTATAATAATAATAATGGTAATAATAATAATCAATAACTTATAATAATAATAAAACTAGACCAAATTGTAATGAAGAACAGTAGGAGAAGGAAAACCAACCTAAGGTAATGGGCGATGGATAGACCTAATAAGGAAAGCCTTCGACCATGATACCACCACACAGGGCCTAGAATAGAATGCCTGAAATAATATGGGGCAGAGGCAAAATACCGATCAGCTTCCTAAAAAATACAATTGCGCAACTGGAATACAATAACTTACAAGCGCTCTGGAACTAAGACTAGGCAGAAGGTTTAAATAGCAGGAGAGGGATCTTCCAGGGCGAACCTCACTGTCCCCGACTACTCCTTCGTAGTAGCCATGATTCCCATGACAAAAGTACTACAGAAGATGGATGCCGGTTAACCAACCCTCAACGAAAACGAGGCACAGAATCACCATACTGATGTTCATTGGACGACATCAAGCTGTAATGGTAACGAGCAATCAAGGAAATAGATACCTCCCTAATCCAGTACTTGTAAGGATTGTATCTGGGACATCAGATTGGAGTTTGGAATAGAAAAATGGCGCCTTAGTCCAACATACAAAAAGGCTAAAGTAACGAGAACTGAAGGGGATAAAGCTACCAGATGGGAAGCAACATCAAACACATAGATGAGACAAGGATACAAATACCAGTGGGAATAATTGGAATGGGAGGAAATATAAAAACACCAAGAGATGAAGGACACGATCAGATGGAAAGAATATATGGCAGAGACTCAAGGTCGAATACTTAGTCAAAAACTCAACGTCCGTAAATATGAATAAAAGCCATCAAACACATGGGCAGTGCCAGTAATTCGACGTACAGCGCAGGAATAGTGGAAATGGACGAAGGCTAGAACTTCTCCGCAGCATAGATCAGAAAACAAGGAAACATAATGACAATTAAACAAAGCACTACACCCAAGAGCAAATACGGACAGACATATACATAACCACTCAAGAATGGAAAGGGGAAGGGGGGAGGAACTACTAAGTTATAGTATGGACTTGCGTCAACAAATCGAGAACCAGAGCACTTGGGCAAGGGCAATTCTGAAAACCAGTGAAGACGAGTTGGCCTAAAGAGTGCATGGGGAAGAAGGCTGGACTAAAAGATAAAAGAAACGAAGACCCACAAATTACACCGAGACAGGAGAAAGACAGACCAGAACAGAGGTACTGGCATAACAACCCAATGCACGACAATACATTGAGACAGACTAAAGAACTAGCCAGCGATGACAAATTGGCAACTGGTCTACAGATGGGGAGAGGCTAAAGAAGGAAACTGAAGGAATGATAACAGCGGCAAAGCAATATCAGACCCCTAAGGAACCAGATATTTTCAAAAGAACGAATAGACGGAAATTAACATCTCTCCCATATGTAGGGAAGTGCAATAAACGAATAAAAATGAACCATAAACCCACATAGCCAAGAGAATGCCCAGCACTTTAGCAACAGAACCAGTTAACAAAAAGAGGCATATGATTCAGTGGCGTAAAAGCCCTCCAACTGGTAGGCCTGTTGCAAGAAAACATCAGGCTACCGTTTGCAGTAAACTAAGTGGTACCGAGCACCAACCTGTAAGGAGTGATAGAAAACGATCAGGCAAGTATCCTCTGGACTATGGGTATTGAGAACGGATAGGTGGCTACCCGTGCCTAACAGACCAGACGTGACGTTGATTGACAAAGTCAAGATGAGAGTATCACTCATTGATGTCGCAATACCTAATGGGACAGACCAGAGTTTGAAGAGAAAGATTTGGAAAAGGGAAAAAAATGGGATAAGTTATCAAGATCGTTGAAAATAGAAATACGAAGGATATTGGGATATGCCGGTGGAAATCGTACCCATAATTCATAGGAGCACTAAGCACGATCCCAAGATCCCTGAAAAGGAATCTAGAAAACTAGGAAGGGTTGAAGTATACTCCATGGGATCTCATACAGAAGAGTGTGATCCTAGACACAAACGGCACACATAGTAAGTAAAAAGTTGATGACTCCTAAGGAGGCCAGGATGTGCAACCCGGAACCCGCCCACACTATAAATATCCTACCAGTCGAATTGGAGGATCTGTTTGATAGAGCAACAAAAAAAAAAAAAAATAAATAAACAAATAAAAAAAAAAAAAAAATAAAAAACTAAAAAAAATAATAATAATAATAATAATCTGAATAATAAATAAAAACTCTAATGATAAAAACTAATAATGAATAATAATATAATAATAACTAAGAACTAATAATAATCAATAATATCAATGAATAACTAATAATATAAGAATAAATAATAATTCCAATTTCAAGTTATGGGATAGACGAGAAATAACATCTCTCCCATATGGTAGTGGAAGTGCAATACGAAAAATGAACCATAAACCACCTAGCCAAGTGAATGCCCGGCACTTGCACAGAACCTAGTACAAAAAGAAGGCATGATTCATGGCAAAAGCCCATCCACTGAGGGCCTGTGCAAGAACAAATCAAGCTACCTTGCAGTAATAAGTTGGGTACGCAGCAGCCAACCTGAAGGAGTGATAGAAAACGATTCATGCTAAAGATCCTCTTGGACTATGGTAATTGGGAAAAAAATGGATAAGTATCAATGATCATTGAAAATAGAAATAAGAAGGATATGGGACTATGCCAGTGGTAAATCGTACGCCCATAATCAATAGGAGCACTATGGCAGATCCCGATCCCCAAGATTCCCTTGGAAAAGGACTCTTGGAAAAAACTAGGAGGCTGACAGTAGCTCCGGGCCTCATGCAGAAGAGTGTGATCCTTGAAACGGCGCACATTAGTAAGAAAAAGTGATGGACTGCCTAGGGAGGCAAGGAATTGCAGAACCCCGAACCCACACTATAAATACCACCCTCCCAGTCGAATTGGAGGACCTGTGGATAGAGCAAAAAAGAAAAAAAAAAAAAAATAAATAAAATAAAAAATAATAATAAGTCAAGAAATATTACGTACCCGCAGCATAGCGACAAACGCCCATCGACGGTAACGCCGTGGCCGCTATGGAGGTTCTTAGGCGGTCTGCGATGACTTGAACAGTTATCGCAACCATCCAACGCGTTGGAAAGTGGCTTGAGACTCCCGGTTCAAGCCACCAATGAAAACGAAGTATCCCGCTACCGCCAACCTAGCCAATAGTAGATCAGCATTGGGTCAGAACCCCCTGCTGCCAACTCCAATATAAACGGGACGGACGGCACCGCTTCAAGATCAGGTCCACCCTCCCCAGCTTCCCAGGCCCGAGGATGTTCCCTGGCAGCTCCAGACGGAAGCTCGCTTGCTTCAAGAAAAGAGAGAGAGAGAGAGAGTAGAAGATATAAATATCGTTAATGAGATTTTGATAACTATGGTATCATAGTTTAATCTGTTAAAATTCAAATATAATACACCCCAATTTTGACTCTTCCTATTTGATCAGTGACCGCCGCCATAGGCGCTCTACTATTAAGCCTGTCTAAGTAGCACGGAAAAGCCGCTACTTCGGAAAATAGAGAAGAATCTCTACCAAGTGTAAATGGCTGCTGGAAGTAGCCATTGACTTTTAATAAAATAATAAATAGAATAATAATAATAATAATAATCATAATAATAATAATAACTCAATAATAATTACCTGTTTGTTGTGGTGATGCATTTGCTGGATGAGACGACCTCCAAGTACCTGAACGCCGTCTTCCCCCCGCCACTTGGGTTGAATACCTGGTTTGCCGGACGGAAGCTCCTCCTTGTTTGCCCAGAGGGTTCCATTTACGTCGTTGTCGTTTTATTCCTTCATTTCTTTCCATTCATTGGCTGAGTTTTTTCTATTTAAAACCCCATAGCTGGACCCTACCCCATCAGGGATAAGTACTCATTTGCAGCTGAGTAGACTGAGGAAATTATGGTAAAGATCCTTTCCCAAGGAATCAACGCCGAGGAGAGCGGTCACCCATCCAACGACTGACCAGCCCCAATGTTGCTTAACTTGACTTTAGTCCATTGATGACCTAACCCACTCCTCCACGGCGCCACATAGATGAGACAGGATACAAATACCTGGGAATAATGGA
>NC_087221.1:26374016-26376512 GCF_015104395.2 Macrobrachium nipponense
AAATATAGGAAAAACTCAACTGAGAACATGAATATCAGACAAAAAAATAAAAGATTTTATAATTTTAATTTTTAAAAAATCAAATCACCGGTAAATTATAGATTAAAAAACATTAGAAAAACATACTCAACAGACTAGCTACTGTATCGATACTGAGCTACGAAAAGAGAATTTTCTATTCATAAAAGAGAAAAAGAAATTTAAATAAACTGAAAACAGTATTTAGACTGATTCATAAACTTTCACAACAAACCAGCTACGACATCGTTGTACAGCTGTGAACAGCAGACTTTGCCATCAAGAAGAATATGAAGAGAAAACTGCCTGAAGGAAAGTGAATTTCTAAAAATAAAAAAACAAAAACAAAAAACATCTACTCATAAATACACACAGAACAGAACAACAACCGCACAGCTCACAACCAGAAGGAAAAACGAGCGAATAACCATCTGGGTCCATTGTGACAACCAGGCGACAGTAATGAGGTTTAATCTGGTCCGAGTGACGTCATCAGGCTTTCTGCCTACTAGCCCCTCCCTCCACCACTATGGGACTCTCCCACTCACCCCCATGCCATCTCCAGCATCACAAACGAGGGATAAATGATGCAAGATCCTCAATTCAGCTTAGAGGAATTCCCTTTTGTCCAGGTGATGAAGCGATATCAATCAAGAGGAATGAGGAATTTGCAAATTGCACGATACTGCGTCAACAGGATATTTCTGGAACGCAGGGTTCCTAGATCGGATAAGAGGGAAGGGCTCGGGTAATCTATAAAAGTAGAATTGGTTTTACAGAGGTGCAAAAGATAATGGGGTAATGACACGGGCTATTTGAATACATACTTATTATTAATAATTCAAGTAAGATAAAGATTGGAAAAAAGTCATGTATGGTTCTGTCGGAAATATACATGTATATATTTATGGCAAAGTGTAAATTCTAACGCAAAATGGAGATTTTTAATACAAATCATTCTAATTATATTCTTTGTCTGTCTGTACTCATTTCGTGTTGTCAATGATATTCCAGAATACACTTGCATACTTTCATATACATAATATACTATATATTCCTATCATGAATATATATATATATATATATATATATATATATATATATATATATATAATACACATATATATATATATAGGTATATATATATATATGTATATATATATATATATATGTATATATACAGTGCATGTGTATATGTATGTATATATATATATATATATATATATATATATATATATATATATATATATATATATATATATATATCATATATATATATATATATCGTATACATATATCATACATTCATAATTATATTGTTTATTTATTAAACAGCTGCAAAGGTTCAATAACCCTCCCACCTATTCTGATTAACAAGTTTCAATTGAACTTGATTATCGTAATCACGGGGCAATATCGAATTCTCTTCAAGTCTAACCTTAACTACGTTGAGTTGGAGGAGAAGTGTTCTTTGATAACATATCAGTCCACTCGAGTCATTTCAAACAGGCATTTACTAAATTAAATAGCTGAAAGGTTTGATGTCCCTTACTCGTTTAAACTCGATGGTTATTGGAATTAGCATGGCCTTACATGATTTCTGCGCCTCATGACATTAAAGCAATGATAATGATGTGGAAAGTTTTTCTTTTTGTCAACTACTTTTTCATCGTTGTCATTGTTATTAACTCCATGCATTCCCCCGTCAAATGCCAATCTGCGTGTGCGTGCAGACCTAAGTTAAAAATAAACAGCAAAAACAGAAAAACAAATTTCTTTTAGAAATTTGTTATACCACCTACACGCAGACGAGAAGAAAATAACAAGAAGAATAGAGATGGCATTCTAAAAGCTATATTCCGTGGAAATAGCAATTATTATTATTATTAATATTATAATTTTTTTTTTCTTTTTTTGCTCTATCACAGTCCTCCACTTCGACTGGGTGGTATTTATAGTGTGGGGTTCCGGGTTGCATCCTGCCTCCCTTAGGAGGTGCATAACTTTTCTTACTATTGTGCGCGTTTCTAGGATCACATCTCTTCTGCATGAGTCCTGGAGCTACTTCAGCCTCTACTTTTTCTAGATTCCTTTTCAGGGATCTTGGGATCGTGCCTAGTGCTCCTATGATTATGGGTACGAATTCCACTGGCATATCCCATATCCTTCTTATTTCTATTTTCAGATCTTGATACTATCCATTTTTTTTTTTTTTTTTCTCTCTCTCTTCAACTCTGGTGTCCCATGGTATTGCGACATCAATGAGTGATACTTTCTTCTTGACTTTGTCGATCAACGTCACGTCTGGTCTGTTTGCACGTATCACCCTATCCGTTCTGATACCATAGTCCCAGAGGTTCTTTGCGTGATCGTTATCTATCACTCCCTCAGGTTGGTGCTCGTGCCAATTATTACTGCAAGGTAGCTGATGTTTCTTGCACAGGCTCCAGTAGAAGGGCTTTTGCCACTGAATCATGC
>NC_087221.1:26377012-26379512 GCF_015104395.2 Macrobrachium nipponense
TCTTTTTAACAACTTTCTATTCTTGAAAGAATTATACAGGATATGTCGAAGGAATATTATGCGGCGTTATTATTTATCAAAGATATCTTCAAAAAGTTCTAGCCAATCTAAAAACAAAGGTTTTTTTATCCTTGACTGGACTAATTAATCTTCCTGGCAGTTTTCCGCATGGTCGCATTCAGAATGAAATATATTCATGAAAGTATGATAAAGTGACAATTTACTCGTGGGGCCTTTATATATATACAATATATATATATATACTATATGAATAACTTGATCACGAAGTATATAAAACGTGATGCTATGTATAAATAAAGTTTTTTTTGCCACGAAGGAAAAAAATGAAAAAACGATTTAGCGGAGTACTTTCGGTCCTATTCGGACCCTTTACTGAGGGGACCGAAAGTACTCGGCTAACTCGCTTTTTCATTTTTTTCCTTCGTGGCAAAAAAAACCCTTTAAACCCTTTATTTATATATATGTATATATATATATATATATATATATATATTATATAATATATATACATATATATAAACGTTTTCCAAAGAATCGTTTAATTAATTCAAGTTCAAAAAGGAGTCTACAGAAATAATAATTATCAACAATCACGCGCGCACGCACGCACGATATATATATATATATATATATATATATATATATATATATATATATATATATAATATGATATATATATAATATATATATATATATATATTGTGTGTGTGTGTGAATATCAATCAATATTATTCCCTACAATTCTATAATACTTTCCACCTACTATCGGATTTTTTAACGTTACACAATTAAAAGATTCTTTAGGAAAAAATTAACATTTGGAAGGAAATTATCCGAATAAATTATTCGGGCATGTGATGATTATGTAAATATATGGCTCATATATAATGAAATGTTTCCTATGAAAACGGATTATCCAGTAGGGAGAATTCTTAAACGCTTTGTAAAAATTCAACTAAACATTTTGAAATTTTCGGAGCTTGGAATATTTTTAATAGTCGAGGCTGATGGGATGGGCAACCAAATGGCGCTATCTAGTCCATTCCGGAATAAACCCTCAAGAAAGAGAAAATAAATAAATTGGGGGGAGGGGGGTTGCACGGGCGGATTACCCAAGAGGCCTGCCACTTTCCTATTCTTCGAAAGATTAGAGGTTCAAGAAGGTAAAGAAAACGGAAGCTGGTGAGCTGATATCCTCCCGGCCCCCCAGGCCCACGGGCATAATAACACCCCCCCCCCCCCCCTCCACCCCATAACCTCTCCAGCTCAATTTGCTCCCCGGCATTTCAGTCATGCAAAAAATAATCATAGTTATACCTCTGCATAGTAATGACTTTTCATTAATCAACTCATACCGTGAAATGGCGGTGGTCTGCAACAACGGTAAGCTTTCAAGGAAACACGTAACACCTAATCTACGATCATTCATGCATAGAATGCGATCGTAATTATTTCAGTAGCTCCCCGCGCCTCTCTCTCCTCTCTCTCTCTCTCTCTCTCTCTCTCTCTCTCTCTCTCCACTTCTGTGTAATGTCAGCTTAGTTTATGAACACTCTCAGGAGACAGGAGTAACCTTTTGATGATAATGAACCTTTTGATGATAATGATGTAAATAATGATGTATTAGTAGTATAGGTAACAGTAAGTGTTATCAACTGGAGAGTTGACATAAGTTTCAGATGGCCATTTATCATTATGATTTAATTGCCATTATGTTAGTTGAAAAATAACATTAATGAAGTTTAAGTTTATTTTTCTCTCTACATAAAAGACGAAATAAATCCGCGTTCTTTAACATGAAAAGAGACAAAAATAACATCGTTATCTAATCCCAGAACCACTGAACCTTACGCAAAAGAAATTACCTAATGACTTACGATATAGATGTCTGCTATTATTTTTCGGACTAATTATCAACTGAAATAATTCGTCTAACAACCGGTCATTACTGAAGGCTGAGCAATAACTTTAGCTTTCCGCATAAGGAAAAATAACGATTCCAGAATCTTCGGGAACGTTCGGGAATTTATCGTTTTACCATGGAGTCGCTTCGAACGATCTCCAAACCGCCATTCCAGAAAACTCGAGTTACCCAACACCATCCCATTAGTCTCTGGCGTTCGATACTATTAATAAATTTTCCCCTAATTCCTAGGGTACTGGAAATTCTCTCTCTCTCTCTCTCTCTCTCTCTCTTCTCTCTCTCTCTCTTCCTCGATAAGAATGATCACCATTCAAATCTATAACCTAATTTTCTTTCCAAAAAGAAAGGTTGCTGTTCGAGGTCAGTAGTTTTTTTTTTTTTTTTGGCACATGACCTAATTTCTATCACTTTTGGCACCTAACCTAATTTCTATCACTCTCTAAGAATTATCGTCATTAAGAATCTAGCTAATTTTGGAGGTACAACATATTCTCTCTCTCTCTTCTCTCTCTCTCTCTCTCTCTCTCTCTCTCTCTCTAAGAAGAATGTTAACGA
>NC_087221.1:26384512-26407012 GCF_015104395.2 Macrobrachium nipponense
GAAGTATGGAACTGTTAGACAGGAGGGAAGACATAAATCGTCCTGAGTGTGTGCTTTTTCTCTTTTCTTGCAGAATATTGACTCTATTTATTGATATTAATCTTTCTATCTACTCACACATACACTCAAGTGTATATATTTATGTGTATATATTATATATATATATATATATATGTGTGTGTGTGTGTGTGTGTGTGTGTGTGTGTGTGTATGTTTATTTACATATGAACAAATTACACCCACGAAGGAAAGTTTTATTCACTTTTCTTTCGTGGTTGTAGCTTATTTCAAAATAAATTATCACATTTGTACTTTTCGTGATTTAAAATCATATATAATATATATATATATATATATATATATATATATATATATATATATATATATATATATTACCCCTTTCCATTTCCTGCGAATAAAAATCACATTATAGAGAGAGAGAGAGAGAGAGAGAGAGAGAGAGAGAGAGAGAGAGCATACCTGTGTTGGATAGAAGAACGCATCATGTTAATACGAACATTCCTCTAAGCCATAGCATTGCGCATTGTGACGTAAATTGACAAGAAGTTAAATATCAAAAGACGAAATACACACTGCAACTAATTGCATCACGACCTCAGTTACTCATCTTAATTAATCAAGAGATTATCCAACCACAGTCAACGAGGGGGTCGAGATACAGGAGAGGGAAGTGAGGATGGGGGGAGGAAAGCGGGGTGAAATGGAATGGGGAAATGGAAGAGGTAGATGGAAGGGAACGAAGGGGAGGGGGTGGGGTGTAGGGGGGTGAAAGCAAATGTCATTTACAAAAGCGATTCGCAAAAATGAATTGGCCATTGGCTTGAAGGGGTTAGTCATGTCATATTTATCATATTGAAGAGATAGACGACCACTGGGCCAAACTGGTTTTGGGATAACCGGATTGTATGTGTTTGCGTCAATGTCACCCTCTTTTCCCCCTTCATGACTAATCTCGCCGGTAAATTTTTGAAGTATGATGTAATGTGATATCTACGAAAGCAAATTCCACATTGGTACATTGATTTGCTGTTGCTCTTCTTTTCGACTAGAAAATAACTAAATGATTTCCATAATTTCCTTTTTTGTTTATAACTCGTCAATCTTTAAGTCTTTACGTACCATATATATATATATATATATATATATATATATATATATATATATATATATATATATATTGTTCAAGATTTTAAGCCAGAACCAAGGAAAGTTAAGATATATAACAAGATTCATCCATCCTTGTCTATATGCAAGTTTCCCATTTTGAACTGAAAGCATCCATTTTCTAGAAAGCTACCTCTGCTCCCATTGGCTGTCGGAATTTACCCCCCTCAGGGATTGGGCGTGGATTACCAGGAGAAAATTAAAAAAGGAGCAAGGAACAGCGGCTCACTCTCAGAAGATCCTTAGACCTAGGAGAGGTCAGACGCTCCTGCAATCTCACCCTGCAGACAACACTTTGCCCCTTTTTGCTGCCCCTGCCTCCTCTGGGGAAGTCCCAAGTATTTTTATTCGTCCATAGTGCACAGAAATATCAGCAGAGAAGAAGACTACTGAGCCCAGGATTTCCAGATACTGTGAGAGTAAATTCCAGTTCAGCCAGGGAATTGTTTTGCATTTTGCCTGTATTTCATTTCCATTTTTCCAAGGTGACTTCCCCCTCCTTTGTTTAGCTTCTCATTCCCCCCACCTTGGTTCAATGCTGTGATTACTCCCCTTGTGATACTGGTAAACATCCCCAAGAAAATTCAAGCAACGAAATAGTTCTTTCTGTGTAAATTCCCAGTCATTTTCATCCCTTCTGAGTGGCCTGTAACTTTTGATTGAAAGAAAGTAGTGCGTAATGCTCGCCCAACCCCCCCCCCCCCCCCCCCCCCCCCCCCCCCCCCCCCCCCCCCCCCCCCCCCCCCCCCCCCCCCCGTGTGCCCCCCCCCCCCCCCCCGCCGCCTTATGCCAGAAGACGATCTGATTGTGGTAGAACTTGGGAACCTTTGGAGTAAGCCTTGCATTTTCAATAACCCGTTTACGCAAAATTCTGAACGCTGTGTCTGGTTGCCCCCAGCCACATGTTTCCGATGGATTGACAATCAACCACCTTATTAGTTCCTGGACCTATGTAAATTAATGTAAATATAGTGCATTTAAAACTAAAGTCCAGCTTTTATGTAAATTCCTTCTTCCTCAGTGATATCGACCTTCTGCCATAGTTTTTTTTCTCTTTTCTTTGTTGTGATCTCTTGTTCCTTCATTCAAGGCCAAATCTTTCAGTGTTAAACTACATTTTCTAGGAGTGAACGAGCAGTTCGGAACAATATATATATAATATATAATACTATATAATATATATATATATATATATATATATATATATATAATACCTATAAAAACACCTATGGCTTTATGTAGGTGCCCAGTTTTATTATCTTTCATATTATGTGTTATTCAGCGCCTCAGTGGCGTGATCGGTATGGTCTTGGTCTGCGTCCTTGGAGGCAGCGAGTTTGATTATCGGGCATTCCACTGAGGGGTTAGAGATGTGTATTTAAGGTGATATAAGTTCACTCTCGACGTGGTTCGGAAGTCACGTAAAGCCGTTGGTCCCGTTGCTGAATAACCACTCGTTCCATGCAACGTAAAAACACCATACAAACAATGTGTGTTATTCATTTAACAACATTCCTCTCTTTATCATTCAAATGCAAATATAGAAAATATTCGAAAATAATGTCAACGCAAATACAACGACCAGAGATGGAAATAAAGGAAGATGAGAACTGCTAAGTTATAAAATGATAAAGGTAAATAAAATAAATAAATAAACAAGCAGATAAATAATAGAGAAATAAAGAGAGAATCGTGTAGACAAACCGACTCTGTTCATTGTGATGTCACAGGAGCATAGTTCAGCGATGCCCTGACAATGACAGATGTCACATAGTGAGGAAAAACAAAATAATTGGAGCGATAACTTTAATAGAAGAAACTGTAACTCGAAAACACCTCTCGATGATGTTACTTTTACCGCGGATTACGGTAAAATAACCCCCAGGTTACATGATAGTCCCCAAATAAGCAGACTGCACGGTAACCTTCAGCTTCCACGGAAATCGTCAGATTACTTGACAAATCCTAGACTATACAGTTACCCAGACTGAATACTTATCCTCAGATTACACAGTAATCCTCAGACTGAACGGTAATCCCAAGGTTCCATTGTAAACCTTGAATTCTCTTACTGCTTCTGTTTTCCCCAGAAACTTACAAACTTTACTCATTTTCCCTACTCGCTTGCTTCAAGCCTGGGCTACAGAAAGACACTTTACACTTGGTTAGTGTAGATCATACGAGCTGTTTACACCAACAAAGGTCCTTGCACAACGGAAGTCTGTATGTAGATGTAAGACTTTGAAAAGAATAAGAGGTCTGATATGGACCTCTAGACTCAGTCCAAGACAAACGAGAGGTGGCTATAAATTAGCGACCCCATTTTCATTAAAAAGATAAATAATTAAAAAATCAAACGATATCAAACATTTCATAACAAACTGAAAAACATCTTTTCAAACGCAAATAAAAAATAAAACACATAAATTGTTGTAACATGCACCCAAGAAATTTGAAAAAAAAAAAATCCTCCTCACAAATAAAACAAAGAAACGACAAGAAAACAATCAAAGGGTAAAATTGGCACAAATAACATGTCTCAAAAAACCTCTCAATTTCCTGACCTTCAATCTCGAGCGGGCCATCATTAGTTTCTTCAGCGTCGCCTTCGTTGTCGCTCGAGAGTCGGGGGGCACGCTGCTGAGGCTGGTGCAGCTGCTGCTGACGCGTCCTTCGGAGGCAGATGGGAAAGCGAGGCTCAGGGTCATCAGGAAGGGCGCCTTGAACTTGCTGGGGACAGAAGATCCTGGTCGGGTCGAAAATATTAAATAGTTTTACGAGGAGATTATTGGGGTCGGGTGTCACTTGGGGAAGGTTCGAGGAGGAGGAGGAGGAGGAGGAGGAAGGGGAAAAGAAGGAGACGGGGAAAAGAGGGAGGAGGCAAAAGAGAGCTTGAGAAGGGAGGGAATAAGGTACAAGGAGGACGGCAGGATCAATCCCACCATCATCTGGCTATGAGCAAAAAGTGGAGAAGAGTAAACGGAAAGGAACATAGGTCAAGACGGATGGGAAGGAGGGAGGGAGGGAGGAAGGGAGGAAGAGAGGAAGACGAGGGGAAAGGGATGAGAGATAGTGATTAATGGGACAAGAGGGGCTGGGATACGCGATTAAGTTGAGGTTTAAGTGTAGTAAGCACAACAGGGAGGTTTGCAAGGTAAAGGCAGAGGGATAATTGAAAGGTAATGATTCTTAAGTAAATGATATTGTCGCGTGCAAACATACCAATGGATTTCATCAACAAAAACAACAACAATAATTACATGAACAATAACAGCATAAAAATAACAATAATAATGAATGTAGACGTTATTAACCGTTTGTTGTTAAACTTCATATCTTTATTTCTCATCTTGTTGTTGCTGTCAATAACGTGTTTCAAGGTCATTAGAACCTCATAATCGGAAAAAAATTCACACAAAAAATAAAATATCAATGCGTGAATTGTACAGACTAGGTTACATAATTGGCCTTCAATAAATACAACTTTACTTTTCTTGTACTATAATATGATAATGAAAATATCATCGCTAAATTGGTCACAGCCCCTTTAATTTCGCATTAATTCCAGTATTCTGTAGACTGGACATTGTATACGCTAATGCAACTAAACTAAAAACATATCCCACTACAAAAGAATAATTATTTCCTTCTACATCTGTTAATTAATAAGAGTGATCTGTAGCAAACATCCCCCGTAATTAAAACCTCATTATAACGTAACCTCGACTGCTGAAAATTAATTGCCTTTGTTCAAGCAACCTTGAATAACCGAAGACTTTCAATCCGGTGGAAGTTAAGCCCATTGTGGAAAAAGTTGATGTGGAAAAAGTTAACTAGAACAAAAAAAATCATAATGAACAGCTTCCGAAGAACAGGTCCGCAAATGGCCTACTTTACCTTGGGTCCAAGAGGAAACGAGATTAAAGAGAGTGGAACTTTTGGAAAAGGACTATGACATGAGAGAGAGAGAGAGAGAGAGAGAGAGAGAGAGAGAGAGAGAGAGCGTTTTAACAATATTTCTTTACCCAGACATCTGCAGATAACAATAGTTACGACAGCTAAATGTAAGGAAATATCCACTCCAAATTCACTGGAGAGAGAGAGCAAAAGTAAGCGGTGCAAAGTAAATATAATATAATGTTCACTAGCGACGAACATTGAAAAGTCATTTACGTTATAGAGAGAGAGAGAGAGAGAGAGAGAGAGAGAGAGAGAGAGAGAAGAGAGAGAGAGAGAGAGAGAGCCTTATTAACTTGGATTAATCTCCGCGTCCTTTATTTTGATAAAACCAATGCTGAAATATCCACGCCATATATATACTTTTATTCAATTTTCATCTTCCTGTCTAGTGTCGCCTAAACATTATTTATGAGAAATAAACGATATATTCTAACTCTGTTTCAATGCAGAATAAATATGCAGGTTTTAACAACGAATTGAAATCACTCACGAAAATAAAATGAAGTAGGTCGGATTATTAAGGTCAAGTTGGGTAGAATTCATTTGTAACAAAGCGAGTTGGAGTTATTCAGTATCAGCTAATCTGCACACAAAAAACATAGAGGACAGAAGCAATAAGTTCATTAACTGTATAGCTACGTAGATTAAAAACACGACATAAAATAAAAGGTACCATATACGAATATCAACATCAAAATCCTAAATTTTCAGCTACTAAGTGGATGAACAAACAATTACTAAATAAAATAAATAACAAGTGCACTAAAATAATAAAAGGTAACATATACGAATATGAAAAAAAACATAATTATTCAGCTACTAAATGGATGAACAAACAATTACCCAATAAAAAAAATTACAAGTGGAATAACAAGGGCAATAAAATAATAAAAGGTAATATATCTATGTTTTTTATATTCATATTCGTATATGTTATCTTTTATTATTTTATTGAACTTGTTATTTTTTATTGAGTAATTCTTTGTTCATTAAAAATAATAATAGGAGCAATAAAATAATAAAAGGTAACATATACGAATATGAATGTGAAAAAAAAACCCACAAATATTCAGCTACTAAATGGATGAACAAACAATCACTCAATAAAAAAGAATAAGTGCAATAAAATAGAGACAAATACACCGTCAGGTTTAAAAAATCTTTCACCTTGAAATATTCGTAAAACAAAAACTCTATGCTAAAGAATTTTCATATAATTATCATTGTCTCAAAATGACTCTCATTTTCAGCAAGGCACTGACTAATTAGACACTGACAGCTAATAACTCATCGTTAAGGCAATCGGTGGCTAAACGTCTTGACCCAGAAGTGAAGGCTGAATAATTTCCGTCAATTGGTCATGGAAGTCAAAGGAGTGCTGGCTGGCATATAGAATATAATATATATATATATATATATATATATAATATATATATATATATATATATATATATAATATATATATATAATGAAGAGAGAGAGTAGAGAGAGAGAGAGAGAGAGAGAGAGAGAGAGAGAGAGAGAGAGAGCAGAACAAAGGATTCAACAGGGAATCACAAGTTTGGTTTGGTTGATTATATGACTGAAATTGAACGATATCACACTAAATCTGAGCGGCAAATTACCTTTTTTTCAATCAAGAGTCATATTAGTAATAATTTTCGGCTTATGATGGCAATATCTATAAAAGGAAATTCGTCAGTAATGGCTCAAATAATAATAAAATAATAATAATAATAATAATAATAATAATAATAATAATAATAATAAGAGACTCTGGGAAAACATATGGAGCAATCCGGTATCACACAATAAACATGCAACATGGCTCCAGGAAGTCAAGGAAGAAGAAACAGGGAGAATAAAGCAAAGATTCACAGACATCACGACAGACACAGTGAGACACCAACTAAAGAAAATGCCCAACTGGAAAGCCCCAGGTCCGATGAAGTCCATGGATACTGGCTCAAAAACTTCAAGTCCCTACACCCACGAATAGCAGAACAACTCCAGCATTGTATCTCAAATCACCAAGCACCCAAATGGATGACCACAGGAAGAACAATAAACCTTAGTATACAAAAAGACAAGAGTAAGGGAAATATAGCCAGTAACTACAGGCCTATCACCTGCCTACCAATAATGTGGAAGTTACTAACAGGTATCATCAGTGAAAGGCTATACAACTACCTAGAGGAGACAAACACCATCCCCCACCAACAGAAAGGCTGCAGGAGGAAGTGTAGGGCGCAAAAAGACCAGCTCCTGATAGACAAAATGGTAATGAAGAACAGTAGGAGAAGGAAAACCAACCTAAGCATGGCATGGATAGACTATAAGAAAGCCTTCGACATGATACCACACACATGGCTAATAGAATGCCTGAAAATATATGGGGCAGAGGAAAATACCATCAGCTTCCTCAAAAATACAATGCGCAACTGGAATACAATACTTACAAGCTCTGGAATAAGACTAGCACAGGTTAATATCAGGAGAGGGATCTTCCAGGGCGACTCACTGTCCCCACTACTCTTCGTAGTAGCCATGATTCCCATGACAAAAAGTACTACAGAAGATGGATGCCGGGTACCAACTCAAGAAAAGAGGCAACAGAATCAACCATCTGATGTTCATGGACGACATCAAAGCTTGTATGGTAAGAGCATCAAGGATAGATTCCCTAATCCAGTCTGTAAGGATTGTATCTGGGGACATCAGGATGGAGTTTGGAATAGAAAAATGCGCCTTAGTCAACATACAAAAAGGCAAAGTAACGAGAACTGAAGGATAAAGCTACCAGATGGGAGCAACATCAAACACATAGATGAGACAGGATACAAATACCTGGGAATAATGGAAGGAGGAGATATAAGACACCAAGAGATGAAGGACACGATCAGGAAAGAATATATGCAGAGACTCAAGGCGATACTCAAGTCAAAACTCAACGCCGGAAAATATGATAAAAAGCCATAAAACCCACATGGGCAGTGCCAGTAATCAGATACAGCGCAGGAATAGTGGGAATGGACGAAGGCAGAACTCCGCAGCATAGATCAGAAAACCAGGAAAACATATGACAATACACAAACACTACACCAAGAGCAAATACGGACAGACTATACATAACACGAAAGGAAGGAGGGAGAGGACTACTAAGTATAGAGGACTGCGTCAACATCGAAAACAGAGCACTGGGGCAATATCTGAAAACCAGTGAAGACGAGTGGCTAAAGAGTGCATGGGGAAGAAGGACTAATAAAAGCAGACGAAGACCCAGAAATATACAGAGACAGGAGAAACGACCAAAGAAACAGAGGACTGGCACAACAAACCAATGCACACGGACAATACATGAGACAGACTAAAGAACTAGCAGCTATGACAATTGGCAATGGCTACAGAGGGGAGAGCTCAAGAAGGAAACTGAAGGAATGATAACAGCGGCACAAGATCAGGCCCTAAGAACCAGATATGTTCAAGGTACGATAGACGGAAATAACATCTCTCCCATATGTAGGAAGTGCAATACGAAAAGTGAAACCATAAACCACATAGCAAGTGAATGCCCGGCACTTGCACAGAACCAGTACAAAAAGAGGCATGATTCAGTAGCAAAAAGCCCTCCACTGGAGCCTGTGCAAGAAACATCAGCTACCTTGCAGTAATAAGTGGTACGAGCACCAACCTGAAGGAGTGATAGAAAACGATCAGGCAAAGATCCTCTGGGACTATGGTATCAGAACGGATAGGGTGATACGTGCAAACAGACCAGACGTGACGTTGATTGACAAGGTCAAGAAGAAAGTATCACTCATTGATGTCGCAATACCATGGGACACCAGAGTGAAGAGAAAGAGAGGAAAAAATGGATAAGTATCAAGATCTGAAAATAGAAATAAGAAGGATATGGGATATGCAGTGGAAATCGTACCCATCATCATAGGAGCACTAGGCACGATCCCAGATCCCTGAAAAGGAATCTAGAAAAAACTAGAGACTGAAGTAGCTCCAGGACTCATGCAGAAGAGTGTGATCCTAGAAACGGCACACATAGTAAGAAGAGATGGACTCCTAAGGAGGCAGGATGCAACCCGGAACCCCACACTTATAAAATACCACCCAGTCGAATTGGAGGACTGTGATAGAGCAAAAATAATAATAATAATAATAATAATAATAATAATAAATAAATAAATAAATAATAAATATATAAATAAATAAATAAAGAATATAACCAATAAGTAGACCGATAAACTAATAAATTAAACAGCACAAGGGTTGTTAATGATTAGAATATTTCTCATCCCCTCACACCCCCTGCCCCAAGAATCTCAAAGAAGAAGAAGAAACCCTGCTCCACTGACCTCATCTGACCTCGCTGACATCCCTTGACCAAGAAGAAGTGGGTAACTGATCTTCGCATCCTTTACGGGACAGCACAAAATAAGGAGGCCTTTGTTGGCATGACGTCACTGCTTGGCGAATGACGTCAGAGGCTCAGAGGGTGCCCGGAGACGGCGATGCTTAGCAAAAGTTATCTAGCAGAAGGATTCGATCCCACAACGGTCAGGGTTAAAGGGATCGATTGAGCAAGAAAAAGATGATTCCGTTCGTTAATTCGGCAGAGACGGTCAACCTCCTTGTCGACCTTCCGCGATAGTTACCAAGCCTTTGGCGTTCTCACTCCCTCTTGAAAATGTGGGAAAGATTCAGTTCGCAACCCAATCTATACTCTGACGAGAATGAAATATAAGAGACGCAAAATCTCCAAACATAAAATTGGAAAGATGATTTACCGATGACACTACAACTGAAGAAGTTATTTCAATACAAAGATTTTAGGGATAAATCGTGGAGAAGTATCTCATGCAAGGTTTAGGAAACTTTATAAGTAGAAATAAATTTTCCTAAAAAAAATAAAAAAATAAAAAACTATAGGCGCAAAAAATCGGCCGAATAGTGTAAGAAATTAATAAAAAGTTATAAAACCCGAGGATAAACAATCTCAAACGGACATTTAGATAACATTAAAAGTAAAATGCAATGTTAAATTAAAAAGTAAATGCTTTATCCCGATTGATTAGAAATTAATCATATATTTTGAGTAGCATACGACGTTGAATACATTGCTAAGAAGGTGTAAAACATGACATGCTTATGGCTTATAATACAGTGAATGAAACAAAAAATAACCAATAAATCTCTTATGAAATTATAGTTAGCAATCCTAAATAAATATCTAATTCGCTCTACCTCGGAATTAATATATTTTCATATATGTTTAATTCCGAGGTAGAGCAAATTAGGTATTAAAGGACATTTGTAGCTCGATATATGTATATGAATCACGGTAATGTGATATGACTTATATAATGACTACGCGCGGGCAAAAGCGCTACCACGCTACCGAAGGCGAGATGGGCTTGATGCAGTCTCCAAAACAAAAAATACCTGAGCACGGCAGGTATTTGAGATGGGAGGCGGCATAAACTTATATCTCTTGCGGTGGTGGGGTTGGCTAAGGCTTCACTGCCAGTCCTGGAATTGAGAGGTCGATGGTTCGTGCCCGTCGGCCGCCAATTCTATGATCGCTTAATAAATTCCCCCTTGGTTAAACATATATAAAAATATATTAATTCCGAGGTAGAGTGAATTAGATATTAAAGGACATTTGTAGCCCGATATATGTATATAAATCACGGTAATGTGATATGACTTATATCTATATATCTTTATATATATATATATATATATATATATATATATATATATATATATATATATATATATATATATATATATCTATATATATATATATATATCTTTTATATTCATATATATATATATATATATATATATATATATATATATATAATATATATATATATATATATATATATATATATATATATATATATATATATATATATAACCGAAGAAATTAATCATTCGGCACTGGTTAATCAAAACTAAAACAAGTGCCAACTCTTTTACCTTTAGTTGCTGGCTGTCTCCCTCTGCAAACGATATCAAGCTAGGCTAATGAATTCTCGTAAATACAAAAATATGCTTTTTATTTCACAAACTAGCTGAACATGATATGGAACAAAGTGATTAAAAGACGTCACATTAAGAATGAAGTCTGATGGGTTTTTCTTGACCCCGTGTCCTCTCAGGAGAGTGTGTCCTTTCTCCACAGTGTCGGGCGGTTGGACCCATCAATACACGCATGAACACATGTATATATCCGGACACACCTTAAAATCACATAGCAACTAGGCTGTACAGATCCCCTGCCTCAAAATGCACAATCATCACAACAATTCTTACATTTCAGCAAGCTTCGAAGAAGGCTTGTTGCTAGGCTCTCTCTTGTCTCTAAGCGAAGAAAGCTGAAGTATTACAATTCACCGACACATGTGTGTGTGTGTGTGTGTGTGTGATCGTACAGCTCTAAGGCAGCTATCGGCCTGAAGGGGCAACTGGACTTGTAATCTTGTTTACCTTAAAGTTAAATTTTTGGGAAAAATTAAATTGATGTGACCTTATATGTATTTATTCTTGATGGGAAATCTTATAAATCTTTTTCCACCTTGGCTATGGGGTGCTTGGACCGAGACAACCTATTCTATATGTTTTCTTTACAAGTCTATTAGGCACCAGGGAATTTTACTGAGTACAATATCGTCACTTAACAATGTCTTTATTTGCACACTTCACTTCGCACTTCTTCTCTGTTTTTTCTTCTCCACCTTGTCTCCCTCTTTCTGTCTCTGCTTTCCCACTCTTTCTCCAGTGTTTTCTCTCTCTCTGTCCAGCCTTTTTATTCGGATGACATCTTCTTGGCATCGCCTTTTCATTTTGGATTTTGACTGGGTGTGGCATCTTTTGAAAGAATTCTTGTGTCTGAGTGGCTGCTGCCTTTTCTTCAAAACGCCTTCCTGTCATCTTTCTATAGTAATTGGTAGACTTCTCATTTGGCAATACCTTTTGTTCATACCCTGGCTTCTTGAGGGTGTGTCCTTTGGGTATAATAGTAGGGTATTCTTTATGACCTATTTTGGGACATCCTTACAATCTGGCACTGCTAATTTGATTGGTTAAAACCATAGGCCTGCCCTTGGAAAGGGTGGAGCCAAGATTTTCACATGATCCTCCTTTTGAACAAAGAAGCATTGAGTTTCCCTTGGTAATATTAAGCAGAAGGCCCTTGGAAAGGTCCAACCTCACATTAATTCTAGACACTCCAAGTGTTACAAAATGTTGGGTGAGCCGTAGGCCACTTAATCTTTGGTAGTGTAGGTGCAGACCAGATTCTCGACAGCTAGAATTTCCTGGCCATCTGGGGTTGAGCCTGAAGAAGATGATCCTTTCTTAAAATCATTATTTCATTTTACGTGCCTTTTCCTTAAGCCTTTATAAGTTAATGCCTTTTGAAATAATGTCTCTTAATTTTGTAATCGGCTCTGTAACACTGTAATATTCTCGGCCTGCTACCTACCTGTCTCCGACAGCTCTAACTATCCTGAAGCAAATATTATACCTATGAGAGAACTCCTAACCTATGCTTCTTGGAAATCATACTGAAACTTGAACTTAAAACATCAAAACTGAATGTAAGCATGAACAAATCCTTGATTAAGTTACATTGAGAGAAACATCAAAATTGAATGTAAACAGGAATGAATTCTTTAAGTAACATTAAGAGAAACATCCAAATTGAGAATCACCTGGTAACTGTCTTTGGGGAGACCTTTCTATTTTCGAATGGAGGGTTTGGATTGAAATTTCTTATGCTGACGCTATCTCATTTAATCCCATTTCGCTGCTGCCATTTAAGCTATGATCATACAGCTCTAAGGTAGAGATCAGCCTGTGGGGGCAACTGAAATTGCAATCTTGTTTACCTTAAAGTTATATTTATGGGAAAAATTAAATTGATGTGTCCTTATATGTATTTATTCTTGATGGGAAATTTTTATAAATCTTCTACCACCTTGGCTATGGGGCGCTTGGACCGAGACAACCTATTCTACATGTTTTCTTTGCAAGTCTATTAGGCACCAGGGAATTTTACTGAGTACAATATCGTCACTTAACACTGTCTATATTCGCACACCACACTTCACACTTCTTCTCTTTTTCTTCTTCTCCACCCTGTCTCCCTCTTTCTGTCTCTGCTTTCCCATTCATTCGCCACTGTCTTCTCTTTCTCTCTCTGTCCTGCCTTTTTATTCGGATGAAATCTTCTTGGCATCGCCTTTTGATTTTGGATTTTGACTGGGTGTGGCATCTTCTGAAAGAATTCTTGTCTGAGTGGCTGCTGCTTTTTCTTCAAAATGCCTTCCTGTCATCTTTTCTGTAGTAACTGGTAGACTTCTCATTTGGAAACGCCTCTTGTTCATACCCTGGCTTCTTGAGGGCGTGTCCTTTGGGTATCCTAGTAGGGTATTCGTTACGACCTATTTTGGGACATCCTTACAATCTGCCACTGGTGATTTGATTGGTTAAAACCATAGGCCTGCCCTTGGAAAGGGTGGAGCCAAGATTTTCACATGATCCTCCTTTTGAACAAAGAAGCATTGAGTTTCCCTTGGTAATATTAAGCAGAAGGCAATTGGGAAGGTCCAACCTCACATTAATTCTAGACACTCCAAGTGTCACAAAATGTTGGGTGAGCCGTAGCCCACTTAATCTTTGGTAGTGTAGGTGACAGAGGTTTTGGGAGATGCAGACCAAATTCTCGACAGCTAGAATTTCCTGGCCATCTGTGGTTGAGCCTGAGCTAGACAATCCTTTCTTAAAATCATTATTTCGTTTTATGTGCCTTTTCCTTAAGTTTTTATAAGTTAATGTCATTCGAAATAATTTCCATTAATTCTGTAATCTGCACTGCACACTGTAGATATTATATATATAGGGTATATATATATATATATATATATATATATATATATATATATATATATATATATATATGACCCCGACCTGGGTCGCGTGGGTTTCTTAAGTTACTGTGGGTCATGCAGAAATCAAACGCTCAGTAATTAATTTAACACCGGTCTTATATTCTAATGAATTTACACAAGGGCCCGAGTGAAATGAACTTAATATCTATGTACCGGCGAATTGAGACCGAGCGGAAACCGGCAGAGGGCACGAGGGGAAAGTGCGTCTTTCCCTTCTCTTGACCGACGCTTGACTGCCTGACCCTCAAGGAGACGGCTTGGTTTCCTCTCTCCTCAATACCCCCCAGAAACCCCCGATATATTGCTTCTAGGCCAGATTGGGTCTGGCACCTGTCCTTAGTCTATTGGCCAATGAGTGCCCCTATAAGGACGCCCATGCCAACGGACTTTTTGGGGATGTTGGGGAGGTGACGCTTTCTTCATCTGAGAGAGAATGACCGTTAACGACCTCATGGCGTCTTCTGAGATGTTCAGATATTCTTGGGAAAGTTGTTTATAAGCCCTCTAGAATGGCTTATCACTCTCCTCCCCAAACTCCTTTGCGTCCTCGCAAAGCTATAGTCTCTGCCTTGTCCCATCTCGAGTCTCTTTTCTCAAGGTACTGATTTATCTAAATTCAAATTAACTATCTTAAAGGGGGCCATTTGACGTGTGTACAAACTAAAGGTTACAAGTAAATTGAACACGTCTTACAACAACATAAGATCTTTATAAAAAAATTAAGAACAATCACTCTTTCCTGGAAAGATCAAAACCAAAAAAAAAAGAAATCATTCAATAAGTTCAGGTTCATAATCAAAACAAAATGGTGGTGAAAACAAAAAGACAGAAAAAATTTTACACATTCCCTTCCAGCCACTGCCTTGGCAATCACGACACATGGCATCCATTTTTAATGACATTGTATCACGTTAATCTATTAAATTTCTTCAAAATAACAAAAAACATAATTTTAAACATACACAGAACAAAAATAATGCAATGGAATTTTACGAAATAAAAAAAAAATCTTCCTGGAACATCAATGAAGCATTTACTACTATCACATAAAAAAAATAAAAAAATAACTAAAGAACCATAGAAATAAATTTAGAAATTCAGGCACAAACAAACAAAAATTTCATCATCTGTGAAATAAAAAAAACTTTACAAGCATTAGTGTAATTTATGAAAGATAAAATAGGATGGAATCGGTGTTGCGACAAATTTAACACAAATAAAAAACAACAAATCAAAATAATGAAATAACGTACATAAGCAACATAACCACATCAAAACAGAATTACACATAAGAATATGATCCACAGGTAATAACATTTGTTCTGAAAATAATTTGGACAAGTTATATCAAACAACATAAATTCGTGACACATTACAATCTGATCGAGATAACAAGAAATAAAATAAAAAAAATAAACAACTGGTATGATTCTGAATCCTAGGCAAAGACGTGGGGGGTTGGCATTTACAGACTCTGTTCACTGACCCTTTCATTTACTTTGCAACAGCATTTACGTATGACATAGGCTCGGGAGCTCGGTCTTGTGCTCTCGGTGGGGCGCCCACTTGCGCTCCGGTATTTTTTTCTGGCTCGTCTCCCAGGTTAACCGCCCGGCCCAACCCCAGGGTACGGTGGGGGTACTGGTTTATTGGTGTAAAAACACTACGCTGTCCTCGAGCACTGGACGTAAGTGCGACAGGTGGTGCTCGCTCACAGCCCCTGTGCGAATATGCTGAATCACAGCAGAGGAGTGTTTGATCTCCTTCACACGATACGGTCCCATATATGACGGTTCGAGCTTGTGTTTCGACAGTTGCATTTTTCTTCAAGTAGATTCGATCTCCAACCTGTATTGGGGAATCGTGAGCTCGGAACCGTCTGTCGTACCGCAAGCGGTACTTTTCGTTTGCCCTCAACAGCAGACGTTGCGTAGCTTGGAACACACGTCGGGTCGCGTTACAAAACCACACCCGGTACTGTTCCACCGTATAAAGGGGCATCTGTTGAGGGTCCAAGACCACGAATACGGCAGTCGGATGTCTTGTCCATACATCAAAAGAAGTGTGTCCCTAATCGAGCTGTTATATGCGGCATTAATAGCCATCTCAGCCGTCTGCAAACAGAGACGGCCAGGAAGTCGGATTATCCCCGATGAGATATTTTAAGATGTTGACTACCTCTCTGTTGTGAGACTCAACGAGTCCGTTAGCAGACGGCCGATAAGCCGCGATGGCAACGTGATCTACTTGTAAGAGGGCCGTAAACTCGCGAATTAGTTCATTTACGAACTCACGGCCGTTGTCTACACTAGTATTCTGGGACACCCGAATCGATTTTACTAGGGAATGCAACGCTTTAGCCACTTCCTTTGCCGATTTGTCTATCATTGTGCACACAGTGGTGAACGCGTGAACGCGTCCCACAAATACACAAATATATCTAGGTTGTCCTTGCACTGAAGGTAGTGGGTCCTACCACATCCATATGCACTCTATCCCACTTCACCGGCACCACAGGCCATAATCGGGCCTTCGGAATCACCGTTCTGTGCTTTTTCATCATGTTGCATACATGACAATTACTTACAAATCTAGTTATGTCCCTACGCATGCCAACCCAAAAGAAATGTTCACGGGCTCTTCTAAGAGATCTTTCTATCCCTACATGCCCAGCATAAGGGCTGACATGAATCATGTGTATGGCTCTCTCTACTAAGGCTCAGAGAAGAACGACTCGGGTCGGACATCTCCGGGCCTTTTTTCATATTTACACAACAAGAGTCTTCCTCAATAAGAAGAACGCGTCTTTTGACAGATGCACAGAACTCGGGAACTCGTTGCTCTCACCTTTCACACAAGCCTTGATCTGACTAATCCAAGCTTCAGACACTGACTTTCAACCAATTCTCGCACACTCCAACCACAAAAATCAAACCACACTTTCATTCTCGGGCATTTATTCTGGAATCCCCCGGACGGAGTTCCACCTGCATTTGACCCGCTACCGACCTCCGGCATTTCTCATCCACCTGAGAGTGCTTGCGAGATTCCCGTTTCCTTTCCTGCGCGTCGCGTTTACGTTTGTTTGACTGTCATTGTTCGGAACTGTCGGAACGTTGCTGGCACTATCGCCTGCAGTGCCTGCGCCACCAACGTCACGAGGACTCTTTTGTCGTTCTTCCTTGCACCTTGCGGCACCGAGTTGTTACTCTTATGATGTTTCTGGAGAGAGCATCAGCCACCCTATTACTTTTCCCTGGGATATGTTCAATCTTTATGATGTCAAACTCTAAAATTCGCTCGATCCATCGAGCTTGGCGATTTGTAATCTCGCTCTTCTTCAACAGATATGTTAATGGTTGATGATCTGTGAAAATCTTTATTTTGTGTCCCAGCAAAAAATAACGTGTCTCTCCAGCAACCATAAGACCGCCAAAGCCTCTCGATCGAAGGTACTATAATTTTTCTCTGCCCCTTTTAATGCGCGTGATGCAAAACAAACTGATCTTTCATTACCTTCATCGTCAATCTGGGAGATTACTCCTCCTATCGCAAATAAGCACTTGAGTCTGTGGTCACAAAAAAGGGCGATCGAAACTCGGATTAAGCCAAGAGTTCGTCGCTCATTAGTGCATCTTTTAATTTCTGAAAAGCTCTTCCTCTTTCTCACCCCATTGGAAATCAGGTTGCTTCCTTAATGCGTCTAACGGTCTCGCTATCTGTCCGAAGTTCCTAATGAACTTCCGATAGTAACCCGCGAGTCCGAGGAAGCTGGCTACATCTTTCGCATGTTTTGGTCGTGGGAATTCTTTAATTGCTACAACTTTATCGGCACAAGGCTTAAGGCCTTCAGATGTTACTAGGTGACCCAAAAATTCTACTTCGGCCTGGAAAAACTTACATTTTTCTAAATTTATTTTCATACCATGACGCCTTAATGCTTCCAAAACTTGTATCAGGTTGCCTTTATGCTCCTCTACAGTAGCACCAACTACAATGATATCATCTAAATATACAACCCCAGGCCAATATAGAAGCTAACACGGACATCATTACTCGTGAAAAATGAGCAGGGGCGTTCTTTAATCCAAAAGGGAAGGAAATTATATTCATATAGCTGATTATTCGCTATAAAGGCCGTTTTTTCTCTTTACTCTCATTATCAAGGGGTATTTGATGATAGCCAGACTTAAGATCCAATGTGGTGAAAAATTTACTCTCCCTTACTTAAGCAAAAGTTCCTCGATCGAGGGCAATGGGTAGGCGTTGTCCTTGGTAATGGCATTCAATCGTCTATAATCCAACACACAGCCTGAGAGAGCCATCTTTTTTCTTAAACTAAAAACGATCGGAGAAGCCCAGGGAGACTCACTTTCCCGAATTATTCCTGATCCAGCATCTGTTTTATCTTTTCCCCAATTACTTGTTCATGACAGGCAGGTGTTCTGTAAGGCTTACTTCGAATAGGGGGATGATCTCCTGTTTCTATTTTAAAGGTAACTTATCTATTCTCCCTGGAGGCTCTTCTCCTATCGCCATCGTTTCTTGATATTCCCTTACTATTTCTCCTACGCAACTATGATAATTCAAAGGTGTTGCTTTAACAGCTGTTTGCAATAATTTTCTAAGCCGAGTTTCGCCGTGACCTTGACTCTGTGTAGTCAAGGCCGACACTGCGTTATTGGCTTCTACAAGGGAAAACACACTTCCAATTCACATAGAGACTCGTTACTTAATTCTAATCTACTACTACTCACATTTACAAAAGGGATAGTTGCCTTGCCATCGACGATGGTAGCGACACCAGGCAACATAAAGTCTGCCCACTTTCTATGGGGATTTATATACACCAACGTTCCCTCTTGTAGTTTCCTTGCCGGGACGAGGGGAAGGGAGTAGAGATAGGCGGGTGGGATCACCTCCCCCACCTCAGGGCTAGCGGGCACCCACTCCCGTATCCCCCTTGGCGGCCAGGGCAATTCGGACAACTTCTTTTGTTTGCCCCAGTATGGAGACCCGTTGGTACTGTCCCTCTCCTACTGGCACCGCCACTTTCACCTCTCCTCCCCTACCCCAAGGAGAAGCACTCGGTGCTTGCTCACGAACCCGATTCCCAGTATAATGGGAACGCCAGGGAGGTGGGTGTAGGCACCACATAGAATTTGTGAGTGAACATTCGTCCACCGAGGGAGATAGTTTGCTGTACTGTTTCTCTGCAACACGATGGTATGCCACTGGCACTGTGCAACGTTAGATACCCTTTCGATGCCGAAATGGCGCCCGTCACTAAGTGTTCCTCGATCAAAGAGACACATGCCCCACTATCTAATAATGCGTTGTGGATTTCCGTGCCTATTCCCACTTCTAGAATAGGTACAGCTCCATCTCCATCCTCGTGAGAGGGAGGGGCGGAGGGAGACGGGCGTCCAGCCTCTCCTACCGAAGCACTCACCCCGGGGCCAGGGGGAGCACCACGGGGCGGGGGTAGGTCCCTTCTTACTTGCTGGCTGGAGGTGGCATCGCTCCGACTGGGCCCTCTGTCGTTCCTCTGGTCGCGGCGGCCGCTGGCCCTTGGAGTGCCGGAGGGGGATTGTTCGTCGGCACTCGCTTTCCTCCCCTTCCTCGCGGCCTTCCCCTTCCTCTTGAGGGAGGGGGCCCGCGATTTGGTGCGACGCCCGTTTTTTGTACACTGGCTGACCAGGTGATCAGCTGACACCGCACCCATAACAACCCACTGTCCAAAGAAGGGGCATTGGGCGCACCAGTGACCCCTACTCCCGCACTGCCAGCAGCGCCCCCTGGTCGTATCCACGCTCCCCCCTCCCTGGGCTCCCCTCTGACGCTTGGCACTAGGGCCAGCCCTGGAGTTGGATGGGGCGGGTAGGGCGCGTCTTCCTGTACCAGGACGGGCGGCGGCAGCTACGAAAGGGCGGGGAGCAGCCCCACTTCCTTCTTGTTCCTGCCGTGTGGTATCCACTAGCGATTGTATGGCTGGGATAGCATCTTCTAACGGCGCTTGTAGTCCTGCGTTTCCGTAGAGGATACCGATCACACCTGAGGGGAGGGCCTTCTCCAATATATGCCTGCAGAAGGCATCTTTATCGTCTTCCGATCGAGCCAGTTCAGGTGCCAGACTATCATAGTCCTGTGACAGTCGGTCGACAAAAGAGGCCACAGTCTCCCCCACCCTCATCGTGGGGTGGTAGGCTGCCCATAACCTTCTTCGTTCACTTTCCCGGAGGCCAAAACGGCGGATCATTTTCTTTTTGAAATCGCTCCAATCTCCGAAAGAGCCATATTTCCCACCTACCATCCTACGCTGAGCGTCCCCGGTAATTTTCTGTTTGGCAAGCAATACTCTCGTCGTCCACCTTTCCGTAGCGAATTCCAATATGTTAAAAAGGCCTCTACGGAGAGGAAACCTTCTTTGGGCCGCGAACCGTCGAATTCCGGCACATACCCTCCAAGGACTGGTAATTCTCTTACAGGACCTGGTCTTTTATCTGCGTCCGGAGGCGGAGGCGGAGGTGGTAACATACGTTCCGACAATGTGGTCCCATTGGTTACACTTTCACCGTTACTATTCGTGTTTCCCGACGGTCCGCTACACGGTCTGCTACTGTCCGAGTCCCTCGCGTTCGTCTGGTTTTCCCCCCCACGCTGTCTCCATTCCATGAACGCTTTAAGAAATGCATATAGTCCGTCTATTTCTTGATCTACCTCGCTCCTTACCGAGCTACTTTCTACCGCTCTAGCGTCTCTCGCCTCGGCATCACCGTCAGGCATCTGGGCCCTCGTGCTTCGTGTATTATACACCATTGTACCTCACTGTTTTTCACTTTTGCGGTTAATTATCAAGTTGGCACAACCTCAACGACTCACAGTTGGTTAACGATTGACCAATTAGCATATTGCACTGTATTACGACGCACACTATGGTACCCCACAGATCGCTATATTTAACGTTAATTAGCGCTTCGCAGCGCACCCCACACCTGACACCAAAATTATGACCCCGACCTGGGTCGCGTGGGTTTCTTAAGTTACTGTGGGTCATGCAGAAATCAAACGCTCAGTAATTAATTTAACACCGGTCTTATATTCTAATGAATTTACACAAGGGCCCGAGTGAAATGAACTTAATATCTATGTACCGGCGGAATTGAGACCGAGCGGAAACCGGCAGAGGGCACGAGGGGAAAGTGCATCTTTCCCTTCTCTTGACCGACGCTTGACTGCCTGACCCTCAAGGAGACGGCTTGGTTTCCTCTCTCCTCAATACCCCCCAGAAACCCCCGATATATTGCTTCTAGGCCATGATTGGGTCTGGCACCTGTCCTTAGGTCTATTGGCCAATGAGTGCCCCTATAAGGGACGCCCATGCCCAACGGACTTTTTGGGGGATGTTGGGGGAGGTGACGCTTTCTTCATCTGAGAGAGAATGACCGTTAACGACCTCATGGCGTCTTCTTGAAGATGTTCAGATATTCTTGGGAAAGTTGTTTATAAGCCCTCTAGAATGGCTTATCTATATATATATAGTATGTATAGTATATATATATCTATATATATATATATATATATATATATATATATATATATATATACATATATATATATACACACACACGAACACACACACACACATACACACACACACACACACACACACACACATATATATATATATATATATATATATAATTCTATAATATATATATATATTTTATATATATATATATATATATATATATATATATATATATATAGATATATATATATATATATATATATATAGATATATATATATATATATATATATAGTCTCCAGTCGGCGAAGATAACAATACTTCAGGGGGTACTATAATACATCAGTAGAAGGCCATAGTTTAATTAAAAACGTTTCGCACACAATTCTCGGTGCATCATCAGTCTGTGAACAATAAAAGTAAATACATTATAAAAAGGAATTCACAAAATTACAAGGCAATTAAAAATTAATGGTTTAAAAAGAAAAGCAGAAGTTAAAAGTTAAAAATTCTTTAAAACACTGTAAAAAGAGAGAGAGAACTAAGACACCTACCATCCAAGGCTAAAGACGAAGAAGGAATAGCAAAACCTGACGTCCCAAACAAAAAGTCAGCTATGCCAAATACAGAGGTGAAGCCGTGGTGGTACTGTTCAAAGAGGGAACTAGCCTTTTAATAAGTAATGACTCCAGAGTAGTTAGATGATCTGGGTCCTTTGTATATCCAATAATAGAGAAATGCTGTTTCAAGACCTCTATTTTGCATATAGCAGCATGATTTTTAATGTTAAAAAACTCTGGTTGTTTAATTCTCTGGCCTGTACGAAAACTGAAACCCATGTGGCTGCAATA
>NC_087221.1:26417012-26424512 GCF_015104395.2 Macrobrachium nipponense
TGCAAGTTACAGATCAAATCATAGCCGGTTGCCAGAAAGGGGGCCTTTCTTTCCTGTGGCACAAATCGTTAGACAATATGATAAAGGTGATGACCTACAGGAGTGACAGATTGCTGGGGCTTCAAGTGACAGTAGGGAACCCTAAAATCCTAATTATTAATGTGTATATGACATGCGAAAATAACAATAATTTTGATCATTACTGCATGATCTTAGGGGAGTTACACAGTATTATTCATGATTCCCCTGCTGATCATATTTGTATAATCGGGGACCTTAATTCTCACCCCACAAAACAATTTTATAATGAACTTACTCGCTTCTGCCAAAGTCATGCTCCCCAAATTAGCGATGTAATGCTCCTCCCTCCCTCCTCCTATTCATATGTACATAATAGAGCGGATGCTATTACAACCTCCTGGCTGGACCACTGCATCACATCCACAACTTCATGATTTTATGATGACCTGTAATATTCACTACGATCTTGCAACGGGCTACGATCACCTCCCATTACAGGGGTCATTCAGTACCCCATCCCTCCCTACCGTGAACACCCTAACTGTTCGCCCACCAGCAGTAAACTGGGATTTTAAAAAACCAACAGAAAACCAGATACTTTAGGGCGACCACGGAAACCAGGTTGCGGTCAATAGTTCAACCGGCAGACGCCTTACTTTGTAATAACACAAATTGTAGAAATGACCACCACAGGAGGGATCAGAATGAATTCTATTCGAACATAATCTCCGCTATGCTTGCTTCGGGCAGGACTGCCTACAGATTTCGTCAAGGTAATCCTCTTATCATACCTGGATGGAATGACTTGGTTAAAGATACTCACAAGAGATGTTTTTACTGTGGAGGCAAAATGGTAGCCCCAGGGAAGGGCACACTGCATTACTAATGAGACAGGGGAGAGTGCAGTTCAAACTTGCTCTTAAGCACTGCAGATTAAATGAAAAACAACTAAGAGCCGATGCAATGTCTAGAAACTTAGAATCTGGTGATTATCCTCGTCTTTGGAAAGATATCCAGTCTTTAAATCCCAAAACTAAAAAGCTATCACGGAGAGTAGGGGAAGCAGTTGGAGACGAAGCTATCGCAAGTATGGGGGCCGATCACTGAATTGCATAAATGATCAAGATTCCCGAAGGGATGTAGAAGACCCCCTTAATGACAACATTCAATTTCATTTTGCAGACCATATTACGCCAGGTAACATCAGCTATGCCATAAACAGCCTACCTAATAATAAATCGCCCGGCTGTGATGGTCTTCCTGCAGAGGTCTTCAAATTCTGCCATCTGATAATTTACATTTTGCTAGCTGCCCTATTCAATGCATGCATAATTCACCGGTTTCTTCCAGACTCCCTACTCTTGGTTCACTTGATACCATTAATCAAAAACAAGCTAAAGGATGCAGCTGACCCTGGCAACTACCGGCTGATTGCAATCACAATGGTCGCATTGAAGATACTCGAGTCGGTTCTTCTAGTGAGACTTCTCCCCTTTCTACACACCAATGACAACCAGTTCGGGTTTAAAGCAAACCACTCAACCGACACTTGCATCTACATACTGAAAGAATTACTAAACTACTACCTATCATCAGCCTCTCCTGTTTTCCTTTGTTTTGTAGATGTGAGAAAAGTATTTGACAGAGTAAACTACCTGAAGCTCTTCCTGAAGCTGCATAAAAGGGGCACACCCCTGTATCTAATTGGCATTTTACATTGCTGGTTCTCCACACAGCAATTCTGTGTCAAATGGGGTACCATATTATCGTACACCTTCGGCTCCCTAAATGGGCTTCGGCAAGGGGGGCATCCTCTCTCCATACCTTTTTAATACATACACAGATGCCTTGAATGTCAAACTGAACTCACTTCCAATCGGATGCACCGTCAATGAAACAACTATAAACAACTTCTGTTACGCCGACGATATGGTCCTGATTTCCTCATCAGTGCAAGGTCTCCAACGACTCATCGACACTTGCCGCCAATATGCAGAGGAATTTGATATAATCTACAATGAAACCAAGACCCAGTGCATGTCGCTGCTCCCGAGAGATCGCTTAAGCACATTGCAGAACCACAAATTTTCCTCGGAAACCATCGACTGGAATTTGTGCACGAATTTCCGTATCTGGGTCACATTATCACCGACGACCTAAAAGATACGGCATATATTGAACAGAGGCGTCGTAAACTATGTGCAGCTGGCAACATGATTGGAAGGAGGTTTGCCTTCTGTCACCGAGACGTGAAACTGCTGCTCTTCCGCTCGTACTGCTACAGTATCTATGGGTGTTCCCTCTGGACGAACTATACCCGAGAGACCATGAGACGCATCACTGTTGCGCACAATGACATTCTGATATGCCTCACAAACACTCCCCGCTACCACTCCGCCACACAGATGTTCATAGAAAACCACCTGGACAATTTAAAAATCATTGTTAGGCGAACAATGTCCAGTCTGGAAACCCGAGTGAGAAACAGCAGCAACTCGCTCATACAAAGCATCCTAAGGAGTGAAACAAGAAGGAGATCTAAATTGTGGGAAAGATAGGAAAATGAGGCCTTTGTCCCCTAAAGGACTTAATCTCTGTATTAGCAAGATGTCATCTGCAGTTTTTTTCATTATTACATTTATTGCTGATATTTAAATTTTTCATTATTACTGTGATTACTATCAAGTTAAAGTTTTCTTTACATTAAATTCTTGTATTTAAAAGCCCTCTGGACCTGACTACTGTGACCACCTAAGGTCTCTAGTTGAAATTTAAGTTATATAATATGTGCACTAACTGTTATTACTCTCAATGCATAATTTTTTTTCTCACCAATATTATTACTGTTATTACCAGTATTATGATTACCAGCTTCTATGCTACCTCAGCTATTTTGTGAATAAGTGCCGATTATTAATTTTCTTTTTCTTTTTTATCATGTTGTCTCATGTATCTAGATTGTGTATGTTACTGTCTGTATTTTGTATATTTCATGTATATGGCAATGAGCTGAAATAAAGCATATTATTATTATTATTATTGTTATTATTATTATTATTATTATTATTATTATTATTATTATTATTATTATTATTATTATTATTATTATTATCATTATTATTAGTATTATTATAGCCTACAAGAAACGTCTCCCTATAGACTTGTAAATACGAACCAATTCAAAAATATGACTCATAAACGAACCAACCTCTAATGACGGTCACACACCTCGCCGTCTCTTCTTCCTCAAACACACTAAGCTTCCACGAAGGAAATATTCGTCCTGGAGAAGAACTTATCTTCCGTCCTCCTCGGAAGACATTAAGTAAAACTAGGATAAATATCACCCTGGGAAATTTCTTTTTTTCCTCTTCTTTTTTTTAAGGTCTTTATGAAGCAAGGTCGCTCGGTAATGTCTTTCACTGAAACCCTAGGTTTGATTCGACCATGTTTTCGCCGCCGTCTTGAAAGGAGGTGGCGGAAGAGGGGTATTGGGGTTGGGGGGTTGGGAGGCAGGGGGTGGGGTTTGGGTGGTGGGATAGTTCAAGGTAAATTTTCCAGCGAGGGTTAACAACCTTCACCCGGACAGGAGAAGAACTTGAAGGGATAACTGCGTATTTGGATTACGCTGTACCGAATTACATACACTTGATACTGTATACTCGTACTCTGGACTATATGTGCAGACACTTAACACATACAATAGCTGGTTTATTTGTGCAGTTTATATATTCATTTTTACTTTAAATTAAGAATTATTTTCACGTTAGAGAAATATTCGACATACTGTGACCGTATAATGTATACATCCACATACACATACAATCACAGCAATAGTTTATATACCCGAGCGCTCGCGCACACGATTTTTTTCTTATTATTATTTATCTATTTTTTTTTTTAACCACAAGAATTTTTTCCCTCTTGGACCAGAAATGCCTACCCCGTTTTTTCCGGCAATTCTTCAATGATGGAGTTGCTAACGCCACGCCCTTTTTCTTTATTTCTCACGACTTTTTTAAATTTTTATTTTACATACAAAAGATTTTATTTAAATACTTTCCATAGCATGAATAAATATTTAAGATTTATTAACAAGATTTATTGAAACGTTCGCTGATTACAAAGCAAGATGTGTCTTTATCCGTATGTTATTATTTCAAAAAGAGGAAAAATATGGCCAGTAGGGTAAACTCTTCCCTTGTTGCAATGTGCCAGTTACTGTAACAAATTATAAAAATCCCCCTTTCATCAACAGGTAAACGACTTATTTAATACAACAAATCGATAAATAAACCGAATAAGTAGGCAATATCGCCTGAAAAATTCACCCACTATCTATTGTGGGGGCAATTGCGTATTTGGCTTCTCTCCTTTTATTCCATCTGTGACTAAGTGGACTAGGCATCTGCCCTGCTGATTTAGTGGTCGACGGTTCAAATTCTCAAGTAACAGCAAGGAACATAATTAAATAGTCAATGATATGAACAAATATATAGTACTTTTGGGATATAAGACATGGCATAAGTCAAGTTTTTAAACTTACGTCAATTATAAAGGAAATATTATTTTAATTACCGGTCCTCTGGACAACTTCGAAAAGCCGAGGCAATTTCTATGTAAATTCTGAGCAAAACTATCCTGACGAATTCCAGATTGCTGTGATATTCCGCATTCATAACTATTAAAAAGACTCCCATGAAGTGGCTTCATTTTTAAAAGTCTCGTTCATGTCTCGAATGACGGGCCAGAAAAGACCCTGACATGACTCAGACATGAAAAGACTGACATTCGAACCATGGAAAGAAAATTGTTGGGGGTAGATAAAAAGCCGAAGGTATTCCAAGGTCATTTATTGTCCCCCTATGGCAGCATCTTCAAGGTCACACCACGTCCAATGTAGCACATTTTACTTAATGGCGACTGGCTTTCCGAGCCTTGATACAGCAGTACTCATTAACCTGTCTTAACATTGGACGTAAGTTTCAATCAACAAAGACCCTACTTTAATGAGAACTATGAGACGTGGCGTGAGGCTGGATATCAGTGGAGATTTGAGGAAGTCAAAGCACGTAAGGTATGAGTGGCGGAATTTTATGGAGGTCCTTGCCTCGCTTGGCGTTGACGATGATGATGATGACGTCAAAATTATCAGTTATATCCATTATCAAAACTGGTTTTAAGCTGTGTGGGCTAGATTACAAGAATTCAGTCTAGGAAACCAAGTTTCAAAGGGGGAAAATTTTGTGATATAGCTTAAAAAATTGATATGTGTATGAAAATCATAAAATAATCAATATGGACCATTCTCACTTCAGTACGATTAGAGAGAGAGAGGGAGAGAAAGAGATTTGAAGCCCATTTTTATCTATCAACAGTCTCTTACATGGGAAATGATAATTTTTAAAAATTAATTAAACATAATCATCCCTATCACTTTCTCAACTGAGTAAAAATCCATTTGTGTTCCAGGGAAAAATCAAATAAGAAAATACTTAGTTTACTACAAAACAACAACAACTACTACTACTACTACTACCACTACTACTACTACTACTACTAATAATAATAATAATAATAATAATAATAATAATGATAGTAATAATAATAATGATAATAATAATAATAATAATAAAGAAAAAGGAGAAGAAGAAGAATGAAAAACCCACATTCTTCCTCTGGTGCCAGGCGGCCAATGGGCCTATCCGTCTTCGAAATGACACAGCTGCCAAGTCAGTAGGCCTACAACTACCAGCCGTTCCCCTGAAAATAAGTTTTTATCTGCTTGACCCCATTCTTGAAGGCCGATCTTTGTTGACAGATATTAGCCCTTGTAGGTAGTGGCATTCCAATGTTACCAAAACCAACCTCTAGACCATGCTCGTGTAAATAATCAAATGCTGTAGGCCTGCCTATTTTTTGCTTTTTTTCTATATGCCCACCTATTTTCCTTTTTTTTTCTAAAGTCTTTTCGCATTTTTTTGGTATTATTTTGAAGGTTTAGTCTCCCACATGTTTGAGCCAGTGTCTTCAGGTAGTACTAACAAATCTCGCTTATGTTTTTTACCCGTATCGAAGGAATTTGACCCAGTTAGTTCTTATTGATTTAACTCAATACTTGCAGGATCTCACACTTGAAGCATCTATTATGACTTCTATTAATTGCTATGTTCAACTTTCGCATATCTTTCTTTCTTCTTTTTCAGATTTAAATTTCACAAATATGCGGATGATTTTTTAAACTTGCAATAAAAATTATTCAAGAAATTTACGCTTTTTCATATTGAATTTCTAGAATGTAAGGCAGGAACATTCAATTCAAAATATATTTAAAAATAACAAATGGTTCTTCCAGGTGCCTGATGCATTTCATCATTTTCCCCCAATTCATAAAATTTTTTATCATGAATTTTGACCTGTGTATTTTCAATGTAACTGAATAGTGTTATAAACAGTATTTACAATATAATTATTTCAAATTACATAATGTTTGGAAAACACTTCTAAATTTATATCCATGAATAATTAATCTCATCAGAACACATTTTTTCATTAATGTTTAAGATAGGTAGTACTGATAGCATTTGATATCAGTATGAACTGGGGGAATATTAGAAAAATTGATACATATACACGTGAATAATTCAACTCATTCCAATCCGTGGCGTCATATCAGATTTTTCTCGGGAGAAGGGGTGGGGCACGTATCAGGTGGGGGTAGGGGGGCCGCTGTAAGCCACCACGAAAAAATTGGAAATTTGTGAGCATTTTGGAGCATTTTAAAGCCATATAAGATTCACCTTGAAGTTAATTTTACGTTTGTTATTATCATTATTATTATCATGTCAAAGGCTACGGGGGCAACCACAAGTCTTCGGAGGGCCATCAGTGTCTTGAGGGGGCACCCCCACCGAAGTGACGCCCCTGATTCCAATACACCCAGAGTTTAAGGAAAGATGATCGCAAAGGTAAAACAGTGAAGAGAACGAATATTATAAAGGGAAATAAAATTCAAAAGCTCCAGCGCAGAAAATAATGTTTAAATGGGCAACTAAAAATTTAAGTTTTCCACATTCGGAAATTCTGTGAATGTGAATTCTTATAAACGTGGAGTCCTTTTATGAGGAAATTCGTCGTCCCTTTAAGCATTCAAGAGAAATAAGAAATCTAACAAAAAACTGACTGATGACCCTCAAGTTTCTTTTGGAGTCATGATAAGAGGAGAGAAAGAATGAGGAAAAGTGGGTTTGTCATACCACTGTTGAGAAGCGTGAAGGCTGACATTCTAGCTTGTGCAGTACAGGGCATATTATGGACCTGATGTTGTAATGTCACACTAATAAATCTGTACTACAAATTTCTACCATTTTTGATCAGTCAGTTTGAAGATGTCTTAGAAATCACAAGGCTAAATCGGTCAGAATGTATATCCATTGTTTAATTTTACCTATGATGGATCTGATATATATATTATATATA
>NC_087221.1:26427012-26454512 GCF_015104395.2 Macrobrachium nipponense
AGTAAAAGATTCTGTCCCATATGTAGAGAATACATTAATAATTGGAGATATGAATGGACATATTGGGCAAGACAGGACAGGCATAGAGAGCATATAGGGAGCATTTAGCATTGGAGACAGAAATAGAGAAGGAGAAAACATAATTGATTTTTACATACTAAACCAGATGTCCATTATGAACTCTTTCTATAATCATAGAGACAGCCACAAGTAGACGTGGTGCCGATGGAACTCAGCTTTAGGAGCATATACTGAAAAATCAATGATTGATATGGCAATAACAAATAACAAAAATATGGTAAGAGATGTAAAAAGCATCCCCTCTGTGTCATTCGATTCAGATCACAGGCTTCTCTTAATTAAATTAAAGATGACAAAACCCAAACCAATTAAAAGCCAAGTGAGAGAAAGATTTATCTTAGAGAATATGAGAGAAGAGGAGTGCTTAGTTAGATATCAAAACGAAATAAGTAGAGCTAAACAAATACAACAGGAGAGCAATGACCCAAATGAAAAATGGAGACACTTTAAAATGGCTGTAGTGGGTGCTGCTAATAATACAATGCAAAAGAAAAGAGTTCGAGGTAGGAGGAAAAAGCAAACTGCTTGGTGGACCCCTACACTAAAGGCCGCTGTTGCAAACAAAATGAAACTTCAGAAAATGGATGAAAACTTTGAACTTGGAAGATCACAATAACTATGAAGAAGCCTCGAGAGAAATGGAAAGAATAAAAGCTCAAACAAAAAGAGAAACATGGGAAAGAATAGGAGAAGATCTGGGAAATGATCTCCAAGGTACCAGAAAACTCATATATAGCACTGCCAAAAAACTATAGAAAGGGAAGCCAACCACCCACTTATGTAATCAAAGACCCTATGGATGGGACAATTTTAACCGAACCCCGAGAAATTGAATTAGGATGGAAACATCACTTTGAAACACTACTAAACAAAGAAAACAATGACCTTGAAGAGCATGTAGAATTTTATGTGGTTGGGGACGCAGAACCTGACATAACAACACTGGAGGTAAAAAATGCTCTCAAGAGGATGAGAAATGGTAAGGCCCCTGGAGTGGATACAATACCTGCAGAGCTCCTTAAAAACATGGGGGAGGATGGAGTCATCTGGCTACTAGAGCTAATCGACATACTCTGGAATGGGCAAATGCCACCTGAAGGCTGGAGAAGAGATCTAATATGCCCAATCTATAAGAAAGGTGACAAGACAAATTGCAGCAATTATAGAGGAATATCCCTAATGCCACATGCTTTTAAAGTATAAGAAAGAATACTTGAAACTAGATTGAGAGGCTATGTTCAACCAAAGCTGGGTGAATGGCAAAACGGTTTTCGACCAGGAAGAGGGACAACTGATATGATTTTCTCCCTCAAGATGATATTTGAGAAGAGCTGGGAATGGGACAGGGACAGATATATTGCTTTTCAAGATCTAGTAAAGGCTTTTGATAGAGTACCAAGAATGAAAATATGGGATGCCCTAAAAGACCCTTACTATGGAATCCCTGAGAAACTTATAAGAGCAATTTATAACACCTATCAAAACATCAGATCCAGAGTAAAAACAAATCGAGAGAATGAAGACTGGTTTGAAATTAAATCAGGAGTAAGACAGGGCAGCGTCCTTTCTCCACTTCTTTTTATATTGTTCCTAGATAAATGTATGAGGGAACTAGGTGAGCATGAAGCTGCAGATATGACCATCAACCTTATGCATGCAGACGACCATGCAATGATAGCCCCCAACGCAGAATCTCTCCAAGAAAATGTCAACAACTGGAACGCGATCTTAACAGCTAATGGAATGCGGATCAACAAGAATAAGACAGAAATCATGCACCTGTCATGAACACCAAGTAACGTAGATGTAGAATAAGAAGGTCATACATTGAAAACAGTGTAGAAATCTCAGATACTTAGGAGTAGAGTTTAGTGACGAAAACGATTCAAAACTGGAAACTACCCGAATACAGAAATTCAGTAACAATCTGTATCTGCACTACCCACTAATGAAAGACAGAAATATACCTCGCAAAGTGAAAAACATAATATACCTCTCTATTTTAAGACCAATATTGACTTATGGCCATGAATCATGGACATTAACATCAAGAACTAGAAGCCAACTTCAAGCAGCTGAAATGAAAGCCCTAAGACTCATAAAAGGTGAAACAAGACTGGATAGGCTACGAAATGAAGACACTAGAAGAGAACTGGGAGTGGAGGGGATACTAGATTTTGTGGAGAGAGGTCAGCTTAGATGGTTTGGACACCAAAAGAATGGAGGAGGAGCGATATCCTATAAGGTTTTTGGAATGGACACCAGAAGGAAGGAGACCGGTAGGAAGACCAAAAATGAGATGGCTACAAAACATAGAGAGAGGAGTAGAGAGGAGAGGCTTTAGTTTGCAGGAGGTTGATGAGATGAGGCTCTATGATGATCGCCAAGAATGGAGACAGTTCCTGAAGCAGGACGACTGACAGGCCTGGAGGCCTACCTGGTGTCTGGTGAGAAAGGAAAGGTGAGAAAGGGTTAGTAGTACGGACATGACTGTAAAGGATTTCCTCAGGCTCATATACTTAACTTTCATAACAGCTATGTTACCAGAAGCCTTGGTACTGTGTTTTGATGAAGAGCTATTGCCCGACAGCACGGAACTAGACATCTATAAACAAATCAAGAAACATATGTCTAAATGTGCAGACCTAGATCCTTCACTTGTTCAAGTTTTTGCAAAGAATGAAAATAAACCACAGCAAGTAAATGTAGTTAATAGTAATACAGCAGGGATAACTTGTTTTAACTGTAAAAGGTCGGGACACATGATCGCAGATTGTTGTACGCATTATTGTTCCATTCACAATAGCTCAAGTCAATCGTACGCCCGTTGTTTTTCGTGCAATTAGTAACTGCTCAGAATCAGAAACAAGCAAATCGGGCTTCAGGAAACTCGGTTCCTGGTCCGTCTAGTCAAAACAATCAAAGTCAGCAAAATTTTCTGAGTATCCAAAGCAAAGCAAATACCACGTAATTAACTCCAGCAGGGGGGAGAGTGATGTTGGGTTGTCTGTATCAACAACCTTTGAATTAAAAAATAAATTTGATCATCTAGAAGACTTATGTGAAACACAGAATTTTCCTATAAATCACTCGACCGTATCCAAAAAATCAGTGCAGGATCCCGTAGAATTTCATAGAATTCACGCTATAATCAGTAATGATGAATTACGCCCTACTTTACACGCCATAAATCTAGAATATTAGCCCTTTACATTGTTTTTTTATTCCAGTAGTCCGCGTAATATCATGGACTTACAGACTCCTCACTTGTTGTTTTCGAACTTCCCTATTGAGAGGTCCGGAGTATGATTTTCGGGCATTGGCAATAATGAACTAAGTGTTGTAGGCGTAGCTCAAGTTCAGTACAAGGTGGGTAAGCGCACACTTACTGACACATTTATAGTTGTACAACACATTGATATGTATCCAGTTGTAATTGTATGATATCCATCCATGTGCATTCAAAATATTATCCTAACTCCTGCCAAAAATGGCGTGTTTATCAAAGGAAAATTCTATAAAACTTCTAACACATTAAAATCCGTTTTGGACAAAAAAGAGAAAGCCAATCAAACAGTAACGTACATTGAATAACCAATCACTTGTCTCATGAATCTTGACATTGTCCAAGCGACACAACAGAATTCTCGCACACCCGTACTGGCAGCTTGCATGCAATCTCTCGAGCCAAATGCACCCTCGAATATCTCAGTGCGTGTCAAGAAAACCTTGCCAGGATCTGAAATTTTAATCCTTCCAGACACTGAAAATTAACGGACTTTCCGCAACACAAGCATTATACCCTGTTGACTCACAGCAACAGGTTAACATTGAAGTCTGTAACCATTTGAATACCAATCTAGTAATCCACAAAAATCAACATATCATGGATATGGAAGTGTATAAATACCGCATTCTTGCCATTGCTGAAATTAATCACGCTCAACCCGGTGTTGACGAATCCCTCTTACAATGTAAAGTAAAATCAATAAAGACATTCAAGAGGTGGAAATACAGCAGGATATTTTTGAACTTTTATCTAAATATCATGATGTTTTCTTCACTAGCGAGGGATCTCTAGGGAAAATGAATGTCATTGAACACCAAATATGGTTAAAAGACAAGCATAAAGTTATTTACGTACCTTCGTATTGACTCCCTATGAAATTTCAGAGTGAGATTAATGACGAAGTAGATAAGATGTTAGAAGAAGGAGTCATTAGGAAATCTAACCGCCCTTATCATTTTCTCTTAATTGGTGTACCCAAAAAAGATCGGACTTGGCAAATTTGCGTAGATTTCCGTCGTTTATACGAGGAAACGATTCCCGATCGTTTTCCGGTGCCATGTACCGACGATATCTTATCCTTGTTAGGCCAGAATAGATATTTCACTACCTTGGACTTACTTAAAGGCTTTCACCAGATACCCTTAGCTAAAGAGAGTTCCCCATACACCGCCTTCAGCACAGCCAGGGGACACTATGAATTTTTACGTATGCCTTTCGGCTTACGTTGCGCGACAATTACATTCACCAGAATTATTAATATAGTGTTTGGAGACTTATTAGGTGATACCCTTCATGCCTGTATGGACGATCTTGTAATCTTTTCTAATACCTTAGAAGAACATTTGTATAAACTAAAGCTAGTGCTACAGAGACTGAGGCAACACAATTTAAGAGTAAAAATATCAAAATATGAGTTCTTTAAGACAGAGTTAGTCTTTAGGTTTTACGGTATCTAGTCAAGGTCTTAAGGTAGTCCACGATAAGGTGTCGGCTATCCGTAACTTTCCGGTACCTACTAACATGAAGTGGATACAACAATTTCTGGGGTATACCGGTTACTATAGAAGGTTTGTGCGCAACTATTCAATCATAGCAGCTCCTTTAACGGATCTTACGAAGAAGGGTGTAGATTTTATATGGTCTGAAAAGCATCAACAGGCGTTCAATAACTTGAAAGAGAAATTGTGCAGTTCACCTATCTTAAAATTCCCTGATTTCAGTAAGGAATTCTTTATCGCAACTGACGCCTCAGACCAAGGGGTAGGAGGGGTACTACTTCAGCAATATGATAAACAGTTCTTCCTTATAGCGTTTTATTCACGTAAACTGAAGCCCTCTGAAAGCAAATATGCTGTAATAGACAAGGAAGGGCTAGGTATCGTTAACTCACTAGTACATTTTAAGTTCATAATCTATGGCTATCCTGTTAATATCCTTACTGACCATACGCCCCTCACGGAATTCTTCAAAGGCTTTAATCACAGTCCCAAAAGAACTCGTTATTAGTGGAGAAAACTGTCAAAGGTTTACTTTCTTCGTCAAGGGGGTTTGCCAGAATCTTCTGCAATAAATCCATAGTAATGAGATACTTCTCGAACCTTCTAGTGACGATAAGATCTCTCATTTCGGCATCGGATAAAGATCGTTCTCAGTAATTCTATTCAATTTTCTGAAATCTACGACTACTCTATATTTTGTCCCCTTTGGATCTAGTAAAAGTGGAAAAGACTACGGGGATTTGATATTTCTATTATTCCTTGTCTATTCATTCCTTGTACTTCTCTTTCAAAGAACTCCTTCTGGGAATGTTCTATTCTATAGGGTGATGTGTAGATTGGTTTTCTGTTTGGTGGAATGACTATTTTGTGCGTTATTTCGCCTGTATTTCCTCATGTGTCGCCGCCAAGAGCGACTATACCTTTACATTCGCACTAAGTCTATAATTTCCTTTCTAGCAAGGTTTTCCCTTATGTCCCTTAAATGAGATTCTAACTTAGGCCTTCTCAGTTTTATAAGCAGAATTTCCATATTCTTTGCTGATTGCTGGTACTGTTTCCCTTCTAAGACTCGAATAGCTATGGTGTGTACTTCCACTAGGCTTATTTCTGCGCCCGATGTGAACTTAATCTTTCCTCCTGTTATTTGTAGCCTGTAAAGCTAATTTGCTCTGTCTAACTTCATGTAAACTAGAAGAATAAGGCATTCCATTTACTTGGGACCTTTCAGTAGGTGAGAATTTTCTTCCCTTCAAAAATTGGATTTACTGAACATTCTTCCAACATACTTTCTCCAGGTTTAAGTTTTAACTCCCCTTCTAATTCTAAATAAGTGTCTTGATTTGATTCTAATTCTAAGAAGTTATCGATCCGTTATGAACTCGTATTACATTCTGGATATCTTCCCTCTGTCTTGTCTTTCTTCAAGAATACTTTTCCATCAAGGAATTCTCTCGAGTCTAGGTTCTTCTAATTAACCTGCATATTGGTATTCTAGAAATCTCACGGACTCTCTTTTTTTTAATTACTAATTGCTCTCTAGGTGCGTCATTGTTGATCCCTTGTCTATTCATAATGGGATAACCTATTAACAAATGGACAAAGCTAACTGTATATTCCTTGTTACTAAAAAATTCTCTTTTAATGAAATTCTTCCTGGCTTAGAATGGACAATTTAACAGGCTTATTACCTAGATATTATTATTCTGAACGTCTGTGATTTTATAGTCTACCTCTGAGTTCGAATTTAAGTGAGAAAATATAACCGATTAAATCTTTGCTGACCTTATATTCTGTGTTTATCTCTTACTCTTTTCACTGGAATTAAATTTTATCACAATTTCGGGCAAGTCGAATTTGCTCCCATTAATTAATTCCTCAACACCGTTTTTGTCCTATCTTCTTTACTTTGACTAGCAGTCCCTGAACCTTGTTGCTCTAGTTATCCTGTCTTCTCACCTTCCCGTCTTGGGTGATTATGGGTGGAGACAGGGTTCTTACCTAAGATTTTCCTGACTTCTAAATCATTTCTGCTACGCCATCCGTTGGTCCCCATTTGCGGTGACCCATTTCGGTAAAGTTCCCAAGAGCAATGATAAATACATCATTTTCGTACAATTCTCAATTGTTATTCCTTGTTTATCCCATTCTGTAATTATCCACTGATTATTGGAAAATACCTGATCCAACTCATCATCATAGATCGATGGGTTACTAAGGTCCTCGCGTGTTCTCATATCGCGGAATACGTTTGCAAAACGGATCACCGGATCGGTTTCGCCTTCTGGGGAATGCATTTTCCTAAGGAACTGTTTCAGTTCTTTCCAATTCCTAAGCCTTTAATATGTCTCTGAACGGACATATTGTTCTAAGTCTCCTGACTCCAGGTCGAGATAGCTCTTGGCTTTAATAAGTTTTTCTTTATCTGTACCCGTCATGTTGCTTAGGCTTTTATATCTACTTGTTTTCTAATTTACAGGTATCCTGACCTTCCCTTCTTCCACAAAACTTAGCTATGTGAACGATTGCACGTCCCCTACGTGTTCCCATTGCTGCGGCATCTGAGTTAGTCAACATTGTTCCCTCAGCCACGTCTAGTTTCCTCGTTTGACTTCTAATGTGAGCAAGAGTTCTTGCTTTCTTATTTCGAGGTGATCTCCTTCGGACCATCTTCTCGTTAATTAAACAGAGTCTTAAAAACTGAGTATCTCTAAAATTATTAAAGTTATTCCCGTAATATCCCGTAAAAAAACTAATAAAATAAAATACTTTTACTTTACGTGTTCAATCACAAAAAAAGAATTTTCCCCGAGAAATATTCTCAAAGTCTTATGTTACCGGTAGGCGATTCTTAAACAACCACAAAAACCCTCTTAACACTACTGGTAAAACGATACTGAACTCTCTGATCATAAAGTTTACGCTAACGAGAAACTTCCCGTGAATTACCCTTGTTATCCTAAACGTCCTTTAAACAAAACAAAATAAAAACAGATTGACATTCACTCGACGTAACAAATTAGAGTAAAAAGCAAATGTTAAAAGAAAAAAAAAACACTTCAAATATAAGAAATCACAAAAACAACATAAAATGACACAATTAAAATTAAAAGTAAAATTCAACGTTGTTGGTTAGTAAATACAAATGTTCGGGAAAAGTCTTAGTAGTTAATTAGTTAGAATTAGTAAAATTAAGAAATGTAGAATTTCGTTGCCAATAAAAGTTCAGGGTGAAAATATTCAATCTCAAAGTACAAATCTGTGTATATTAAAATTGTCTAACTGAAATGTTAATTGCGTAATTTATTTTTAATAAAGTTTAATGTTATGTGTGTTAGGACATTATTTGGGACTTATCTTTGTCGTCTACGGAACCGGGCTACATCTGGGCTGAGTTGTGTTTGACTTGCGTTCGTCTATCTTGCGTTGTTTTCCCCTCTCTCTCTCTCTCTCTCTCTCTCTCTCTCTCTCTCTCTCTCTCTCTTCTCTAGCTGCGAGACGGGAAGCACGTATCCCCTCGATATGTCTTCTTTATTGTGTTTACTTTTTGATATTTCTTTACGCGTCCAACTTTTTCTTGCAGTGATGCCTTCTTTAGACTGTTCTTGTTCTTCGGAGTGGAGTTTCTTTTACACGAAGTGTGGGTGGCTTTTTTTTCTTGGTGGAGCGCTTTTATTGTCACGTTACGACTCAGTAACTGTCTTTGTATTTGGGAAGCACTTGGTAACTGTCTTTGGGGGAGAACTTTCTATCTTATAGTGGAAGGTTTGGATTGAAACTCTTATGCTGACACTGAGACTTTTGATCCCATTTCGCTGCCGCCATTTTATCGCAACCACCTCTGTGTACCATTTTACTGTACTAATAACTACTAGTAACAGCCCTAAGGTAGCGTTAGGGCCTGAGTGGGAGGCTGGAATTGGTTTGACAGTAATTATATAATTAATCTCAACTTGCGGAATGTTATCTATCTGGTTTATCTTAAAAGTTAACTTTTTGGGAAAAATTAAATTGATGTGTCCTTATATGTGTTTATTCTTTGATGGGGGTTCTTATAATATTTCCACCTTTCTGTTTCTGGACCGAGACAAACTATTTTGAAGGCACTTCGTTTTGTTTGCAAGTCTATAAGGCACAAGGGAATTTTACTGAGTACAATTTTGTTACTTATCACTGTCTATTCGCACACCACACTGCACTTTTTACCTCACCTCTGGTTCTTCTTCTTCCCTGTTCTTCCTGTTTCCACTCCGCCACTCTGCTGTACTCCCCTCTTTGTCTTCACTGTTTTCTCTCTCTCTGTCCAGCCTTTTTATTCGGATGACATCTTCTTAGCACCGCCTTTGGATTTTGGATTTTGACTGGGTGTGGCGTTTCCTGAAAAAATTCTAGTGTCTGAGTGGCTACAGACTTTCCACAAAACTGCCTTCCTGTCATTTCTTCTGCAGTGATTCGTAGATCCTTCATTTGGAAACGACTCTTGTTCCTACCCTTGGGTATCCTCGTGGGGTATTCATTTGGACCTATTTTGGGACATCCATACAATCGGGCATTGATGATTTGATTGGTTAAAACCATAAGCCTACCCTGGGAAAGGGTGGAGCTTTCGAGTTTAACACTTCCCCTTTTTTAAACAAGGGTGCATAGAATTCCTTTTCTAACATTTGCCAGATGGGTTGTTGGAATTACCCCTGGCTCTCTCTGACCTATCACAAAAAGGGAGCTCCAATTAATCCTGCGAAGAGGGCTGGTGTAGGCATAAATGAGGTGTGACCGAGTTTTCTGAGTTCCAATTTCTTGAGGGTGCCTGGGTACTACCGCTTGTCGGCCACTTAATCTTCGGTAACGTGGATGACAGAGGTTTTGGGAGATGCAGTCCAGATTCTTGACGGCTAGGATGTCCTGGCCATCTGGGGTCAGGTCTGGGTAAGATGATCCTTTCTTAAAATCATTATTTCGTTCTTTTCCCATTTCCCCTTTTATTATCATTAGTGCCTTTCTTAAGTTCTTTTATAAGTTAATGCCTTTTTTGGAATAATATCCTTAATTCAGTAATCTGCACTGTAACACTGTAAAACACACACACACACACACACACGCACACATACACACACACACACACACACACACACACATATATATATATATATATATATATATATATATATATATATATATATATATATATATATATATATATATATATATATATATATTGCTCAAGATTTAAGCTAGAACCAAGGAAAAAGTAAAGTCTTTTACCCAACTTTAATGCATCTATACAGGTCGCCCCTTCCACTTTGGAGGAATCCATTCTCCTTTCTTTTGAAAAAGCTATCTCTTCTCCCATTGGTTGGTTGGAATTACCCCCACAGGGACTGGAAGAGGAGCTAACCAGGAGAAAGCTCCAAAAGGCCTTGAACTCAGGAGCCGAGTCCTCAGAAGAACACCAGACCTAAGCCAGGTCAAAGCCTGGCTCCTTACCAGACGCGGTGCGCCCCCCCCCCCCCCCCCCCCCCACACTCCTCGGCCTGGCTTTCCCATGCTTTGGGAAGCCCCAAGTATATTTCAAAAGTCCATAGTGCCGGGACTTCAAGGACAAGATGACCAGCCTCATTATAAGGTACTGTAAGGGAAATTCCATTTCAACCAGGGAATTGTTTTCACCTTTGTCTGTATTTCATTTCCTTTTTTTCAAGGCGACTTGTGCAGTGTTTCATTACAACCGGCCCCCCCCCACCCCCCCCATCTGGGTTCAATTCTGTAATTACTCCCCTGTGATACTAGTAACATTCCCCTAGTGAATTTAAGCCACGAAATAGTTTCTGCTGTGTAAATTTCCCAGTTATTTCATTTCCTCCATGAGTGGCCTTTTGATTGAAAGTAACGTGCTCCCCTGCCTTATGCCTGTGTCCTCTATTTGCAGACAAACGCTGTGCCTGGCTATGGTAGGAATTGGAAATCCTCTGAAGCTTGCAATCTTGATCCGTTGCGCAATTTTCCTAAAAGCCGTGGCCGGACTGCTCCCACCACATGTTCGGGTGGACTGAAAAGCAGTTCACCTGCCCCTTGTGTTCCTGGACCTCTGTAAATTCCTGTAAATATATTGCTCTAAAACTAGAGTCCAGCTTTTATGTAAATTCCTCTCTCCTCAGTAAGATCGGCCTTATGCCTGAGAAGTTAGTTTTTTTTTCTTTCATCAAACCTCTCATCCTCCAGTAAAGGCCTAAATTTTCAATGTAATTGTAACTCTGGGAGGAGACGAGGTGGAATTTTGAATATTGGCGACCCAAATCAGGATTTCGTAGTAGCGATTGTTAAGCTAAAAATCACGAAAGAAACGAATCTAAATTCCTTAATATTTTTATGAGCAAGCTAAAGCAAGGTTTCCAAATTCTCCACAACAGGAATAAAATAAATTTCATTTTATTTTCCAGTATTTGTGTAGAACTAGGTGTTCTAGTTAGGGATATATAAATCTGACTGCCCTTATAACGATAGGAAACACTACGTGTAGGCCGATAGACTAAAACTCGAGAGAGAAATTTTAATGTTATGTGCCATTTGCATGAAGAATAGAGGTTAGGGAGTATTAATTAATTCTTACTGGCGTCGCAACGACGAGGTTATTGACGCAGGTTAGGGAGTAAGGTTCAAAACGAAAATAAGTACCATATTTCGTGAATTGCTAGTTAATCACAAATCCCGCGTTGTAAAGATATTTCATGTGTTATTTATTTTTTTATGTGAAAAAATGTGCGCTAGATAGCTCTCTCTCTCTCTCTCTCTCTCTCTCTCTGGCGAATCTCGCATGTCTAAACGGGATAGGATCTTTAAATCCTCCAGCCACGTGGCTCGAAACCTATCCCCGATCCTGCCCTATCCATTAACAAAGGATAGATGAATCAATAAGTCAGAAAAGGAAAAACAAAGTGTTAGCGTAAAACATTTTATACAATACGATAAGCAAAATTAAAGGTAAACGTTTTCTTTTCGTTATTCCCTGTGCAGAAAGTAATCAAATAAGGGCAAATACTTTGCATGTCGAACAATGGCATGTTACCCTGAGCGTAGTACCAGCACAGTCTTGAAAACAGTTGTGATTCATACATTTGTCTAGATGGCCTGCGTGCGGCTTAATTCTCCAGGGTTTTAAGTTCGCGGACAGGAGGGTTTTAGGTTCGCGAGAGCTAGGAAAAGGACGGGGTTGTGAAAAAGCAGTGTATTTTTTATAGGGTTAGAGAGATTTTATCCTGGGTTTTCCTCTTCCCTTTTAAGGTGTACAAACTATTCTGAGCAAAACTAGGTTCAAGGGATTTGCGGTGGTAGCAAAGAAAAAGAATATATTTTGTCAACTTCCCGTCTCCATCCTTGAGACGATATCCATAAAAAACAAAGAAAAGGGAGATCCCATATCAACTGTATTTGCCACGTTTTTCACGTGAGGACTCCGTGAATTTCGTGACTAGATTTATTTTCATTTTATTTACAAAACGGTAATTGCGTTGAGGTTCCGCATTTACCCTTTTTTTTTTTTGCCACGTTTTTCACGTGAGGTTCCGTGAATTCGTGACAGATTTTTTTCTTTTCTCCCTTTTTACCTTACCAACCCGTACTGGCGTTGAAGTTCCCGCCTCTACGACATCCATTGCTACCTTTTCCCATGAGGATTCCGTGAATTGCGTGACCAGATTCTTTCGTTTTATTTTATTTATTACCAAATCCATTACTGGCGTCGAGTTCTCTGCCGAACTGTAAATTAGAGATTCTACGCCATGAGGGTTCCCCCGTGCTACACACCAGTAGTAACTGTGTTTGCAGGGATTTTTACGGGCATCTTGTCAAGTCTGTGTCGAGCATTTCTGCATACCTCTGGCGACCTTTGCTGATTTTGCAACTGCTTTCCACCCTATCATTCTCAGGCTAGTCTACTAGCGTTTTACGGCTAAGGAGATGGCCAGTAACGGAGCACTGGAGGAGGCTAAGGCCTTCAGAGAAGCCAGAAAAGCCCTGGGGCTGGAGGGCGCTAAGCTAATCAATTGGGTGAATGATAAGCTGAAGGAAGCAGCCCAAGAAAGAGCAGCTGAAAGAGCATTCCAAGCAGCTGAAAGAGACGTGCAAGAAAGAAGAGAAGTGGCTGAAAGAGAATTCCAAGCCGCCGAAAGGGAGAAAGAAAGGGCACATGAAATGGCTATGGCAGTCCAGAATGCCACTCTGGCGCCCCCGAGTCCCATGCCTAGTGCGCCCTCTCACCTCCACAGCATGGGTGGCCTCATTAGGGCTTGGGACGATAACGAACCCGACACCTGGTTCGATCATGTCGAGCAGGTGCTCGGGAACTTCAATCCAACCCCTCAGGAAGTGGCCCTCCTCCTTGGCAATCATCTCACTGGCAAAGGGCGGACTGCATTCGAGGCCCTTCCCCTGAATGAGCGACAAGATCTCGCCCTCGTCCAAGAGGCAATCCTTGGGGCTTACGAATTGACCCCAGACCGGTGGAGGCAAAAATGGAGGACTATGCCAAAGGAGGCTAACCAGACGTGGACAGAGTGGGCAGCCAAGAAGACACCGGCGCTCCGTAGGTGGACGAAGGCCTCCAACACAACATCTGTTGAGGTCCTAGAACTCTTCCAGTTAGAGGACTTTCTTGCCTACGCCCCCCCTGATTTTGCCACCCACTTGGCGGACAATGCTCCGACGACTCTTTTGGAGTGCTGTAAATGGGCAGATGCCTATGACCCCCACCATCCTTTGCAGAGTTCCTTACAAAAGAAAGTACGTCCTGCTCTCCCCCTCACTCCTGCTGCCACCTCTCAGCCTACCCAGCGCCCCATTAACCTTCCTTGGAAACCTGTGTGTGGGCATTGCAACAAACCAGGTCACACCACGGAGTAGTGCCTATCAAAAGTAGATCTCCTCACCAAGCTGCTGCCCCTCCTCCAAGTGGACTACCCAATCATAATAACAAAAACAACGGCCATTGGAACAGAAACAGCAGGCCCAGGCCTGATTTTAGCAAGAGTTTCTGTGACACATGCAGAGAGCATGGGCACACTGCTGGCTGGGCGGGATGCCCCAAAAAAGCTCCTGTTTCTGCCATTGCTATAGCCCCATATTTGTCGCGCCTACAAGAGGTCGCTGTCCTGCCCACCAGGTCCAAGCTTTCGACGACACTAGTGCGCAAGTCTCCATCATCTGAGAGGATAAAATTCCTTAAGGAGCTAAGGTTGATAGGCATCAGTCCATAACGATAGAGAGCCTCAACCATGTCAAGATGTTCCTACCTACTGTCCGGTTGAGAGTCACACGACCTCACCATTCGAAGATATGCACCATTGCAGTAGCGAACTATATACCAGTAGGTTATGATGTCCTGCTAGGACAAGATTTTAAGTCTCCTCCTAACTATACCATATCAGGGCCCCCGCCCTCACCTAGCTCCAGGCCCGTTCCACGGCCCTCCAAGGACTACCTCTGCACAGCCAGTGCCACTTGAAGGTGCCAGTCAGTGCCAGGCTCCATCTCTCATGGATGTTGAGCCACGTTCAAGTCCTTCCACTAAGTCAGGAATGGCCTTAGTGTCAGTGCCAAGGCCAGACTCAAGTCTTCCTCCTGGAGCTCTAAGTCCTGGTAACTCTCCCTCCGCTGGCTTGGCCCAACTACCCATGCCGGCAGTCAAGGAAGAGCTAATTCCAATAGGAATCCTCCAGGACACCCATGACCATAGTGGACACTACACCAAGGGTGTGGCCTTGCAGGCCGCCCCAGAGTTGGTCCCCCCCATGGGTAAGCCCATCCTGAATACCATTACCTCATCCAATCCCCCTCTTTCAGCAGCTAACTGGTCCCGGAGTAATGACTCTGCTGAGTCCTATTTGGCTGAAGAACTCAGGGAACCGAGTGCCAAGGCCCCAGTTGTCGCAGCAGCTGGAGCAGATGGCCCTTCGGAATCTTCAAAGAGCTTGGATCCTCCATGGCCCCCCATGGCATCATCAAACCGACCTCAGAGAGGTCGAAGGAAGAAGGGAAAAGGGCGTCGAGGTTTTCCAAAACCTTACGAGAGCCAATAGCCTTTCTGCACTAGTGCCTGGCACAGTGCCACCCTCTTATAGAGAATTCTGACCCTCTCCATCCAGAAGAGAGTGCCAGACTCTGCTACTTCCACGTCTTTCGGACTCTTTCGTAACTTTCTTCTTTTCCTTTTGTATTGTCTGTATCTTATCTTCCTTGGTTTCCTTTCTTCATATTTACTGCCTTGAGGCATTTGTTGTATAATATATGCTCTGCTTAGGCAGAGCCAAACTGCCAGCTACCCTGGCCTTGTATAAATTAGTACTTTATGAACTACTGTCGTAAAAGTGCCACAACTGACATCGTGCCCTATTCTAGGCACTTAGAATTCCATTTAACTTGGGAAAATTTTAGCCAGCTATAGCTTAGAGATAATTTCGAAGCCTGGCTCGTTATACATTGGTTGATTAGCTTTTTGATTTAGTGTTATTCCCTAGTCTTTATATTTTGTGAGATTGCCATTGTTTCTGATCAAATTTACATTTCTTTTCTTGTGCGTGTGTGTTATCTTATTTAATCCCTACGAAGAATTACTCCATTAATTTTCCTTTAGAGCACTAATGTTAGTGCTGATGTAATTAATACTGTTAGGAGTCGTCTTGTTATGAGACAAAGTAACTTAACGAAACCGTAGGGCCATTAACACACCTGAATGTGTCAGGGTAAACAGGGAGGATGTGTTGCCTTGAACAATTGAGATAGTAGAATTATATAGGATGTAACTTACTTGTAGGTTTAATGCCATATATAACCACTTATTGTTATTCATTGTTATTCTCAGTGTGATGTTATATTTTAAGTGTATTCTTATTTGATTATAGAAAGTTAATCTTTAGTCAAATCACACTTCATTTTGCTTAATCCTCTGCCTGTCGAGTAAGACTTCATGAATATTATAATCGGCAGAGTTTGAATATTGCTTATATTATAAGTCCACTCAAGGGAGAATGGAAGGCTCAGTAATCTATATTGCAATTGGTCCTTGTTTCTAGCTTGTCTTGTCCATTCCAACCTGCCCAGAGTTGAAATGTCCTCTAGAATGGGGAGGTGTTCAAGATTTAAGCTAGAACCAAGGAAAAAGTAAAGTCTTTTACCGAAGTTTAATGCATCTATACATGTCGCCCCTTCCATTTTGGAGGAATCCATTCTCCTTTCTTTTGAAAAAGCTATTTCTTCTCCCATTGGTTGTTGGAATTGCCACCCACAGGGACTGGAGGAGGAGCTTACCACGAGAAAGTTTCAAAAGGCCTTAAACCCAGGAGCCGAGTCCTCAGAAGAACACCAGACTTAAGCCAGGTCAAAGCCTGGCTCCTTACCAGACGCCGCTGCTGGCCCCCGTCCTCCTGGGCCTGGCTTTCCCATGCTTTTTCCAAGGCGACTTGTGCAGTGTTTCATTCCCCACCGCCATCTGGGTTCAATTCTGTAATTACTCCCCTGTGATACTAGTAACATTCCCCTAGTGAATTTAAGCCACGAAATAGTTTCTGCTGTGTAAATTTCCCAGTCATTTCATTCCACCCATGAGTGGTCTTTTGATTGAAAGAAAGTAATGAGTAACGTGCGCCCTCGTGTGCTCCCCTGCCTTATGCCTGTGTCCTCTATTTGCAGACAAACACTGTGCCTGGCTGTGGTAGGAATTGGAAATCCTCTGAAGCTTGCACTCTTGATCTGTTCCGCAATTTTCCTAAAAGCCGTGGCCGGACTGCTCCCACCACGTGTTCGGGTGGACTGAAAAGCAGTTCACCTGCCCCTTGTGTTCCTGGACCTCTGTAAATTCCTGTAAATATAGTGCTTTAAAACTAGAGTCCAGCTTTTATGTAAATTCCTCCCTCCTCAGTCAGATCGGTCTTATGCCTGAGAAGTTTTTTTTTTTTTTCTTTGATCAAACCCCTCGTCCTCCAGTCAAGGTCTAAATTTTCAATGTAATTGTATTTCTGGGAGAGACAGTGGTGGGAATTTGATATAATATATATATCATATATATATATATATATATATATATATATATATAGATAATAATAATATATATATATAGATTATTCAAAAAAATTCCACCTCGTCTCCTCCCAGAAATACAATTACATTGAAAATTTAGACCTTGACTGGAGGACGAGGGGTTTGATCAAAGAAAAAAAAAAAAAAAAAACTTCTCAGGCATAAGACCGATCTGATCGAGGAGGGAGGAATTTACATAAAGCTGTCAATGGCAGTGTAAATGAACTGATTTGGGAAATTACATAAAAATGCTAATAAGGGTATGGATATAGAATTCATAAGGGATACCTTTAGAAATGGCTTCTATATATATATATATATATAATAGATATATATATATTTTATTATATATATTATAATATATATATATATATATATATATATATAGTCATTTCTAAAGATATCCCTTATGTATTCCACATCCATACCCTTATTAGCATTTTTATGTAATTTCCCAATCAGTTCATTTACACTGCCATTGACAGCTTTTATATATAACAACCCTGAGGCAACAACAAAATCTGTAATGTGAAATATCGAAAAAAGTGAGTATCAGAGATTGATTATTGGTCACCGTTAATTGTCATTGCTGAGTTTTATTTTCTCTAGTTCACTGCTTGGTCTTTGTTCGGCATTATTTTGTTATTCTATGTTGTACATTTTTTAAGTAATCATATATTTCATTTTTGGTTACAACTATTTCTATTCTTGATTTTGTTTTAATACTAACCCATGATTTTCAACTTCTATGTTTTATCTTTTAGCATGACTCATAACTAGTCTGTATTATACAACATGCCTCATATATTTTATTCCATATCTTGTCATGGTATACATATCTGCACCATATCTTATTAAATGACTCACATCTTTTCATATCTTTAGGCTTCACTCATACCTGTTCCGTATCTTGAGTTTTCACTCATATCTGTTCCATATCCTAAGGCAACCATATCTTAAGGCATCACTCATATCTTTTCATATCTTGGCACCACTCACTTCTGTTCCATATCTTAAGGCATCACTCATATCTGTTCCACATCTTATGGCATGACTCATATCTTTTCCATATCATATATTATGACTCATATCTATTCTATATCTTATAGCATGACTCATAAGTATTCCACAACTTATAACATGACTTAGAACTATTCCATTTCTTATGGCATTACTCATATCTGCTCCATATCTTATAACATGACTCATATCTATGCCATAACTTACAGCATAACTCATATCTGTTCATTACCTTATAACATGACTCATATATATTCCATATCTTATAACATGACTCATATTTGTTCCATATTTCATGGCGTCAATCTTATCTGTACCATAACTTGTCACACCTTGTTCCACAACCCGTATAACCTAACAAACTCCTAACTTCATACTTGCGTAATTGCGTAAGAGGCGCCTAATCCGAAACTATCATAAAATCCCAAGTTCTTCTTACAGAATTAACTTCTCTAATCATAAACAAAAATTTCGAGTTTTAGCCCCGTTGCAAAATGTCAATAAGGTCACTCGTCCAAATGCCCTTTTTGTAAAAGTCCGCTCGTAAAGACATACATTTATTTGTTGACATAACGGAGCTAATGATTGCATTATTGTATTTTGTCCCTTTCATCTCATTATAAACCGTCGCTGCTTCAAGCTATCCAATAAGGTTTGTTGGAAGTTTGGATAACTCTAAGGGAGTAAAATCATCCTCTTTAATCTTTGCTTGAGAGAGGTTAGCATCTTCAATTTTCTCTTTTTTGGCTGGAAATTTTGCCTAAATAAACATTGCCAAACTGATTATGCAACGTGGAAAAACTCATCTTCGTATACGAGTCTCGTGGGCTTGACTTAATTAGAAAACCTCTTATTCCAAAAATAGCAAAATGGCTTTACCATACTTTTATTTATTACGCCACTATTTTCTTTGTCACATATCGGGAGTCTATAAAGAAAAAATTGCTAAGTGATTTTATAGTTATTCTGGAATGAATAAATAATTTTTAAAATGCAATAGTACTAGTAGTAGTAGTAGTAGTAGTAGTAGTAGTAGTGGTGGTAGTAGTAATAATAATAATAATAATAGAATGAAATGATTAAAAACATTAATAACATTAAAGGCAGCGGTAGTTATAAACAAAAATAATAAAAATAATAATATAATAATAATAATAATAATAATAATAATAATAATAATAATAATAATAATAATAATAATAATAATAATAATAAAAGCAGGATTAATAACAGCAAACATCATTAAATATAACAATCATGACAATAAAAGACAGCAACAACAACAGCAACAGTGCAGACTATTATAGCCAGACCAACAACAATGAAGAGCTTTATCCTTTTCTAATTTCTAAATAATCTAACTAATACTGAACTAAAGAAGCCTCGGTATGAAAAATGCAATTCGGCCGGTATATGACGTCATTAAGCATCGATAAAATGTCACAAGTCCTCTAAGGGTTGGTTTTGGAACCAACATTTGAAAACGGGCAGAAAAGCAGGGGAAATGTCCAGGAACAAAGTCATAAATAGAAATTATTGGTTATTTTGTTCATTGTACAGTCCCTAGCATGATTAATAGTAAAATTATAACTTTCACTGGTGTTATATGTTAAAAAAAAGTTTAATAATAATAATAATAATAATAATAATATAATAATAATAATAATAATAATAATAATAATAATAATAATAATAAACTTCAAGGCCCTACACCCACGAATAGCAGAACAACTCCAGCATTGTATCTCAAATCACCAAGCACCCAAATGGATGACCACAGGAAGAACATCCTTAGTACAAAAAGACAAGAGTAAGGGAAATATAGCCAGTAACTACAGGCCTATCACCTGCCTACCAATAATGTGGAAGTTACTAACAGGTATCATCAGTGAAAGGCTATACAACTACCTAGAGGAGACAAACACCATCCCCCACCAACAGAAAGGCTGCAGAAGGAAGTGTAGGGGCACAAAAGACCAGCTCCTCATAGACAAAATGGTAATGAAGAACAGTAGGAGAAGGAAAACCAACCTAAGCATGGCATGGATAGACTATAAGAAAGCCTTCGACATGATACCACACACATGGCTAATAGAATGCCTGAAAATATATGGGGCAGAGGAAAATACCATCAGCTTCCTCAAAAATACAATGCGCAACTGGAATACAATACTTACAAGCTCTGGAATAAGACTAGCAGAGGTAATATCAGGAGAGGGATCTTCCAGGGCGACTCACTGTCCCCACTACTCTTCGTAGTAGCCATGATTCCCTTGACAAAAGTACTACAGAAGATGGATGCCGGGTACCAACTCAAGAAAAGAGGCAACAGAATCAACCATCTGATGTTCATGGACGACATCAAGCTGTATGGTAAGAGCATCAAGGAAATAGATACCCTAATCCAGACTGTAAGGATTGTATCTGGGGACATCAGGATGGAGTTTGGAATAGAAAAATGCGCCTTAGTCAACATACAAAAAGGCAAAGTAACGAGAACTGAAGGGATAAAGCTACCAGATGGGAGCAACATCAAACACATAGATGAGACAGGATACAAAATACCTGGGAATAATGGAAGGAGGAGATATAAAACACCAAGAGATGAAGGACACGATCAGGAAAGAATATATGCAGAGACTCAAGGCGATACTCAAGTCAAAACTCAACGCCGGAAATATGATAAAAGCCATAAACACATGGGCAGTGCCAGTAATCAGATACAGCGCAGGAATAGTGGAATGGACGAAGGCAGAACTCCGCAGCATAGATCAGAAAACCAGGAAACATATGACAATACACAAAGCACTACACCCAAGAGCAAATACGGACAGACTATACATAACACGAAAGGAAGGAGGGAGAGGACTACTCAGTATAGAGGACTGCGTCAACATCGAAAACAGAGCACTGGGGCAATATCTGAAAACCAGTGAAGACGAGTGGCTAAAGAGTGCATGGGAAGAAGGACTAATAAAAGCAGACGAAGACCCAGAAATATACAGAGACAGGAGAAAGACAGAAAGAACAGAAGACTGGCACAACAAACCAATGCACGGACAATACATGAGACAGACTAAAGAACTAGCCAGCGATGACAATTGGCAATGGCTACAGAGGGGAGAGCTAAAGAAGGAAACTGAAGGAATGATAACAGCGGCACAAGATCAGGCCCTAAGAACCAGATATGTTCAAAGTACGATAGACGGAAATAACATCTCTCCCATATGTAGGAAGTGCAATACGAAAAGTGAAACCATAAACCACATAGCAAGTGAATGCCCGGCACTTGCGCAGAACCAGTACAAAAAGAGGCATGATTCAGTAGCAAAAGCCCTCCACTGGAGCCTGTGCAAGAAACATCAGCTACCTTGCAGTAATAAGTGGTACGAGCACCAACCTGAAGGAGTGATAGAAAACGATCACGCAAAGATCCTCTGGGACTATGGTATCAGAACGGATAGGGTGATACGTGCAAACAGACCAGACGTGACGTTGATTGACAAGGTCAAGAAGAAAGTATCACTCATTGATGTCGCAATACCATGGGACACCAGAGTTGAAGAGAAAGAGAGGGAAAAAGGATAAGTATCAAGATCTGAAAATAGAAATAAGAAGGATATGGGATATGCCAGTGGAAATCGTACCCATAATCATAGGAGCACTAGGCACGATCCCAAGATCCCTGAAAAGGAATCTAGAAAAACTAGAGGCTGAAGTAGCTCCGGGCCTCATGCAGAAGAGTGTGATCCTAGAAACGGCACACATAGTAAGAAGAGTGATGGACTCCTAAGGAGGCAGGATGCAACCCGGAACCCCACACTATAAATACCACCCAGTCGAATTGGAGGACTGTGATAGAGCAAAAAAAAAAAAAAAAAAAAAAAAAATAATAATAATAATAATAATATTTTCATTACTATCATTATTATTGCAACTATCCTTGGTACTAGTGGTGATGATGATGATGAATATCATTATCAGAGTTCTTGTTTGTATTATTCATGATGATTGTTATTGTTATATAAACAAAAACAACAGTCAAATATTATTTCTAGGAACAATAATCAGTTGCAGTGCTGCCTTTCCTTAAGAAAACGTTTTTTTAGAGGCTCACAGCAAGACCGTTTCTGTTTTTGAGGCACCAGAGCAGAAATTTCAACGATTGTCATGCTTCAGTTCATTTTATGCATAACTCTTTTCCCTGGGTTACTATATATATGGATGTATAAGCGCTTTTGTTATTTTTTCAAGCCAGATTTATCATGTCGCATTTTATGACTAATTTTTTCCACTGAGTTATTATGTAGGTATGTAAATTTGTTTAATGCTCCTGTTCTGTATCGTAATGAATTCATAAAAGTACCATGTACATGTGTGCGTAAGTTGGTCATTTCTTAAATTTTACTGTTCTGCATCCCTTTGCAATGTATGTATGTAATTATTCCATGTCCCTATTCTGCATGTTACTACATTCCTATGGGAACAGTGTACACACACACACACACACACACACACATATATATATATATATATATATATATATATATATATATATATATATATCTCGACAAAATAATGAAGTTAGTTGAATTATGTGCATCTATTAACGTATTTTCATTCGGGGAATCATCCTACAAGCCAAATTTAGGGTGTAGCCTATTGGTCCTGGGAAATGGGTAAAAGAATGCAGTGTATGTGTTAGTGCTTGACCCCTCCCTTACCGCAAAAATGTCACCCGACCAACCTCCAACCGTTGCGCAAGTGACCCTGGCACCTACCGGTGCCTGTGCCCCACACACAAGTTCCGTACTCGCGAACAATTGTCTTTTTTATTTACAATACCAATCGAACCGTTCCGAAGTCGAGTCCGCTATACAATCTTTCAGTGATGCCTTCTCCGATGAGGAAATCAACGTTGCATATACGAAATGCAAAGATCTGATACCAGAGAGCATTCTCAAGGAGCGATCCGCAAAGAACTTGTCCTCTCACAAAAAAATATCGTATATCACTAAGTGGCTAAGGACCTGCTCGGTGGCAATCTACGCCGATGACCCTTACAACCTGCCACCAAAGGGCCCTGCTGACCTAAGCCTACCTGCGGTGTACCACACGGCAGAAAATGCCTTCAAAACAGCAAAATCTCTCTCAGATATAATTGGAAAAAACTAAGAAAAAATCGAGGAGACAAATGATAAATTATCAAGAATCTGGGACGTGATTAAAGGACTACAGGAATCCCTAGACAGTCTTAAAACTGTGAAAACAAATAATCTCACACGGATCTGGGATGCGATCAAAGGAGTGCAGGGATCGACAGACAATCGCACTGATAGCCAACAGACTACTATGAATGCAGCATCCAGTTTTTCCTCGCCTCCCAGCAACACGGAAGTGCCCCGTTCCGAGGGGACTGTTGATCCCTCAACCGCTTCTCCCTCCCCAGTACCTCCGGTGGAAGATATATCTCCGGTGATGATTACTAGCCCTCGTAATCCTCCCCACCCTATCTCTCCCCCCCAACCCCCCATCGTAGATGCAGATGAAACTGATCATGAGGGGTCTGGCGGCTGGCAGATACAAACAAGCAGAAAGAAGAGAAGAACCTCCCGTTTGGCCGCCGGACCGGAGCCCAACATTCGTGTTTCACCTCGCCCGACACCTGAGAAGAGATGTCACGTAGTAATTCACAATCTGCGCTCATCGGTGACGCTAGATGCCATAGTGGAGAGAGTCAAGTTTCTCACTGGCTCTGACCCACTCATCTCTCACGAACTCCCATGCAGGATTAAACATAAAGTGGCTTACAGGATTACCTGCCTATTTCAACACCTCGACGTTCTTAAAGGCGAGAATTTCGGTCCTAATATATTAGTTTCAAGATACCGACTAATCCGGGATCAACCACCCCCAGGGGAACTTACTGACACTCCAACCAGGGTCATTTCCACCGCAAGTGCCAGTCAACTCCCCACGGCGAGTGACTGCCCACTCCCCCTGGCTAACCCCCCATCCACCCAAATGATCAGCGCATTCATCTCCCATCTTCGTGAGTAGCCATGGATACATTAAACATAATCTCTTGGAATATTTTTGGCCTCAAGCGGAACATTCCTCTCCTAAACATGTTCTGTAAAAACTTCAAAGGCATCATTGCATTGCAAGAAACGCTCCTCTGGCCACATGACCTTGCCATATGCGATTCAATTCATGAAGACTTCAGAACCTTCTCGACTTCATCGATGCAAGTTACAGATCAAATCCTAGCCGGTCGCCCAAAAGGAGGCCTTTCTTTCCTGTGGCACAAATCGTTAGACAATGCGATAAAGGTGATGACCTACAGGAGTGACAGATTGCTGGGGATTCAAGTGACAGTAGGGAACTCTAAAATCCTAATTATCAATGTTTATATGCCATGGGAAAATAACAATAATTTTGATCATTACTGCATGATCCTAGGGGAGTTACACAGTATTATTCATGATTCTCCAGCTGATCATATTTGTATAATAGGGGACCTTAATTCTCACCCCACAAAACAATTTTATAATGAACTTACTCGCTTTTGTCAAAATCATGCTCTCCAAATTAGCGATGTTATGCTCCTCCCTCCCTCCTCTTATTCATATGTACATATAGAGCGGACGCTATTACAACTTCCTGGCTGGACCACTGCATCACATCCCCACAACTTCATGATTCTATTATGACCTGCAATATTCGCTATGATCTTGCAACGGGCTACGATCACATCCCATTACAGGTGTCATTCAGTACCCCATCCCTCCCTACCGTGAACCCCCTAACTGATCGCCCACCAGCGGTAAACTGGGATTTTAAAAACCAACAGAAAACCAGGTACTTTAAGGCGACCACGGAAACCAGGTTGCGGTCAATAGTTCAACCGGCAGACGCCTTACTTTGTACTAACACAAATTGTAGAAATGACCACCACAAGAGGGATCTGAATGAATTCTATTCGAACATAATCTCCACTTTGCTTGCTTCGGGCAGGACTGCCTACAGATTTCGTCAAGGTAATTCTCGTAATATACCTGGATGGAATGACTTGGTTAAAGATCTGTATACATACTCACGAGAAATGTTTTTACTGTGGAGGCAAAATGGTAGCCCTAGGGAAGGGCACACTGCATTGCTAATGAAACAGGCGAGAGCGCAGTTCAAACTTGCTCTTAAGCACTGCAGGTTATATGAAAAACAACTAAGAGCTGATGCAATGTCTAGAAACTTAGAATCTGGTGATTATCCTCGTCTTTGGAAAGATATCCAGTCTTTAAATCCCAAAACTAAAAAGCTATCACAGAGAGTAGGGGAAGCAGTCGGAGACGAAGCTATTGCAAGTATGTGGGGCGATCACTTCAACAATATCCTGAATTGCATAAATGATCAAGATTCCCGAAGGGATGTAGATAACCTCCTTACTGACAACATTCAATTTCATTTTGCAGACCGTTTTACGCCAGGTAACATCAGCGATGCCATAAACAGCCTACCTAATAATAAATCGCCCGGCTGTGATGGTCTTCCTACAGAGGCCTTCAAACTCTGCCATCCGATAATTTACATTTTGCTAGCTGCCCTATTCAATGCGTGCATAATTCACCGGTTTCTTCCAGACTCCCTACTCTTAGTTCACTCGATACCATTAATCAAAAACAAGCTAAAGGATGCAGCTGACCCTGGCAACTACCGGCCGATTGCAATCACAACGATCGCATCGAAGATACTTGAGTCTGTTCTTCTAGTGAGACTTATCCCCTTTCTACACACCACTGACAACCAGTTCGGGTTTAAAGCAAACCACTCAACCGACACCTGCATCTACATACTGAAAGAATTGCTGAACTACTACCTATCATCAGCCTCTCCTGTTTTCCTTTGTTTTGTAGATGTGAGAAAAGCATTTGACAGAGTAAACTACCTGAAGCTCTTTCTGAAGCTGCATAAAAGGGGCACACCCCTATATCTAATTGGCATTTTACATTGCTGGTTCTCCACACAGCAATTCTGTGTCAAATGGGGAAACGTATTATCTTACACCTTCGGCTCCCTAAACGGGCTTCGGCAAGGGGGCATTCTCTCTCCATACCTCTTTAATACGTACACAGATGCCTTGAACGTCAAACTGAACTCGCTCCCAATCGGATGCACTGTCAATGAAACAACTATAAACAACCTCTGTTACGCCGACGATATGGTTCTGATTTCCCCATCAGTGCAAGGTCTCCAACGGCTCATCGACACTTGCCGCCAATATGCAGAGGAATTTGATATAATCTACAATGAAACCAAGACCCAGTGCATGTCGCTGCTCCCGAGATCGCTTAAGCATATTGCAGAACCTCAAATTTTCCTCGGAAACCATCGGCTGGAATTTGTGCACGAATTTCCGTATTTGGGTCACATTATCACCGACGACCTAAAAGATACGGCAGACATTGAACAGAGGCGTCGTAAACTATGTGCAGCGGGCAACATGATTGCAAGGAGGTTTGCCTTCTGTCACCGAGACGTGAAACTGCTGCTATTCCGCTCGTACTGCTACAGTATCCATGGGTGTTCCCTCTGGACGAACTATACCCGAGAGACCATGCAACGCATCACTGTTGTGCACAATGACATTCTGAGACGCCTCACAAACACTCCCCGCTACCACTCCGCCACACAGATGTTCATAGAAAACCACCTGGACAATTTAAAAATCATTGTTAGGCGAACAATGTCCAGTCTGGTAACCCGAGTGAGAAACAGCAGCAACTCGCTCATACAAAGCATCCTAAGGAGTGAAGCAAGAAGAAAATCAAAATTGTGGGAAAGATGGGAAAATGAGGCCTTTGTCCCCTAAAGGACTTAATCTCTGTATTGGCAAGATGTCATCTGCAGTTTTTGTCATTTTTACATTTATTGCTGATATTTTAATTTTTCATTATTACTGTGATTACTATCAAGTGAAAGTCTTATTTACATTTAATTTATGTATTAAGCCCTCTGGACCTGACTACTGTAACCACCTAAGGTCTCTAGTTGAAATTTGAGTTATTTAATATGTGCACCATCTGTTATTACTCTCAATACATATTTTTTTTTTTCTCACCAATATTATTACTGTTATTACCAGTATGTTGATTACTAGCTTTTATGCTACCTCAGCTACCTTGTGGATAAGTGCCGATTATTCATTTTCTTTTTCTATTTTATCATGTCACATGTATCTAGATTGTGTATGCTACTGTCTGTATTTTGTATATTCAATGTATATGGCCCCGAGCCGAAATAAAGCATATTATTATTATTGTTTTAGCCAATCTCTACATGGAATACTTTGAAACTACAGTAATAAATGCAATAAAACCCAAAAACATGCTGTGGATGAGATATGTGGATGATATTTTAACATTTTGGGATAATAGGTGGGGCAATTTTAATGAATTCCTCTCAAAATTAAATGCATTAGTGCCCAGCATCAAATTTAAAGTTGAATGGGAAACCGACGACAAAATTCCTTTTCTTGATGTTTTAATAAT
>NC_087221.1:26459512-26482012 GCF_015104395.2 Macrobrachium nipponense
AGCAACTAACAAAGATAGAGACTGTTTTTAGCAATTCTATTGGGCTTTTATCAGTACTACATCTTGATAATAGTGGCATCTCCCAGTCGGGCTGATATGCAGCACCCTGCCTTAGGAAATGCTCATGCCATGATCATGAAGCATTTCTACCAGGTTTCTCGTCCTGGTCTTGGCATAGATAGCCATGCCCATGAACAGTGGAAACGGAGTTTCCGTATCCTTTGAGCGTCGATGTACACTTGCTCCTTCCATCTGTTTTGTAGAGCTGAGCAATAACCAGGTCTGACTTCGATGAGCCAAACCTTAGCAGTGACTTTGTGTCTGCTCCATTTTCGACCATACTAGTGAACTGGAGCAGACTTTGAAGTATGGCAGCATTGATGCATCCTTCACCAAAAGTGCCACCGAACGTGGACTGATGATCCAGAATATGCTTCCTTTTATCTTTGCTGCTTTAGGAATCATAAGTGTATCTGAGTAGTCAGATTCCTGAGGAAGGGCTAACGCTACCTATTTCTGCAAGGCAAGTAGATGCTTCTTCCTTTCTTGTGTGCTTCTAACTCAGCTATTTCTGCTAACAATTTGTCCTTTAATCTTGTTATATTTACACTGGGTGAGGCAATGCCAAATTGTTCTCGGCCCTGCTGGTATAATTGGGATATGTCTGCAAGAGGAAATATGGCAGGACCATCTGAACTCAAGCTGGTTTCAATAATATAATTAACCAACTCTGATAGAACCAATGGGCATACATCTGGTTCTTCACTGTGGCAATGTTCCTTCTCAAGATTTCTAAGATGGGACCTCTCCCTATTTTAAGGCCAGTGAGAATACAAGATGGTATTTCAGCTCTTGTGCAATTGCATCACCTGCACCTAGTTTAGCCAATAATTTACCACTATTAAGTGTGTTTAGTCTCCTGTTGAGATTCATGGTCATTACTTGTCGAAGATTTGATAAAGAGGACACATTTTCACAAAAAATGAATGCTGCAGTGTCATGACTCATTTGACGCTGTTGAGAGTGCTTTTCCTGTGGTTCACTACCTTCATCTGTAGATCTTCGCTTTCTTGCACGACCAAGTTTTGCATTATCAAACATGACCCTACAAATCTTGTGGTATTTTGTCAGTCTGTCGCAGTGTTGCCTTTATGCCACTGCCTTCATCCAGCCCTGCTGGGTCAAAGTTATACGGCATTTCACCAATCTCCTAGAACAATGGGACATTGGTTAAAATCATTATGTACCCATCATGTTCAGGATTTTGATGTTCAGAAGCCAAGGGTGAAGTTAGACCTTTATTTTTCTTGTCTTCCTGGCAACGACAACATTTGCTCCAGTCGGCCTTCCTTTTGCCTGTGATTGAATTTACACTTGCCACTATGAGCGCTTGACTAAGGCTGAGGGGATATCCTTTTACCACCTTAATCTGATAAGTACATTGATATATGGGGTACAACTAGGTCCAGTCACCCTACACCTAGCCTGATCATTCATCTAGTGCCATTTAAGTCCCATGTGATCTGTACACCATCTGTACACAAGCCATGTAGAGCCCCAATTATCCTTGGCTTGACTTTCTGGTGCTAGCGCCTCCTGTCAGTTCTTAGATATATCAACTATATGTATATATATATACTCTCTACCAGCAAATTCATATGGGGCTATCAGACAGCATTTGGGACACTAAATTACTAACCTACACTAAAGCAAAGCTAGGTACAGCGTAAGTAGAGCAATATTAGCTGACACTGAAACCCATGCTGACTTACATAGCAGTGAAGTTTCCAGTGCGCCGTGGTTATGCGTTGACATTCACTCTTTTAAACTAAAACTAAAGACAAAACCACCACCTAAATTATATATGGCTTTGCAAACTACCGTACTGAACAGGAAGACATTTTTACATACTTACTAAATCCCGAGACGCTATCATTTAAGGTTTTTGGCTGCCATATTGGATGCCATCTTTTTTTTATATATGCTATATGAAATCTTTAACAGAAATACATTTTAATTTTGCTTGGTGACTCTGCCTTAAATGTGTATAACCAAAACAAATACAAAAAAACATGACCATAGGCACGTGAGTCCCATTTTAAAATCTTGACTAGCGGCCATCTTGAAAAACGGCAGCCATTTTGGAATTTTGAGTGGACACCCAGTAATTTTCAAAATGTGGCCTATGGGGAAGACATATACTAAATTTCTTGTTTAAATCATTAAATGAAGTGTTTTAGTGAAAAAATGATTTTATCTCCTGCATTATAGGGCAACGATGACTCAACAACATCCGTGCAATTTCGTCCAGCGGAGGTAAATGGATATTCTTTTAATCGTGTGATTTAATTCCTATATTGATTACAGGAACTACCCCCATTTTTTCGTTCACCTGAAACCCCGCGTTGAGCACGAGGAGGCAAACGTGAGTATCAACATTTTCAAAATGGAAAGGCATTTTACGGTAGCCATTTTAATTAAAATGTTGTTCTATCTTTTTTTCTCTCTCTCTCTTGTAGTTGGAAATAAGTGTATACATAGAGAAACACCCTTTCATCATACCTTTACATCACTGTAGACACCTTTAACTTTTGTTTGGTATATATTGATTACATGCATTCTCATAAAAAAAAAATACTTAATTACATACAAACACCATCCCTTAATGCTTAAATACACATTATTCATTCCGTCACAATACCTATCATTGAAAAAGTTATTTAACCTAGCAACGTCCAAAATACACACAAGTTACATAAACGCATTAAATGGCGGCAAATGTAATGACAAAAGCTACAAAATACACACAAACAAAATCCCTTTTTTCATATTCACGCAAAGTCTTTTTTACACACAGTCCGTCATCGATTACCCGGTTTACGCAAAACAGTTCAGAAGTGCGTCATTACTGATAGAAGCAACGCAAAGGGAAAAATTAGATTCCAGTTCACGTCACGGGGAAAGAAACGACTCGGAAATAGAAGGAATCGGGGGAAGACGCAGCTGAAGAAACCTTCCGATTCCAGGAAGCTCAAAGGAGGCGAAGTGGAAATTTGCACACTGATGGTCAGCGACAAATGGAAATTAGTGATGGCTGCAGAGAAAGGTATTTTCCGGAAGGCTGAATTGTCCAGTTCTCTCTCTCTCTCTCTCTTCTGTTAAAATATAAAGGTTAACTGGTTTCCCTTCATAAGGGGTGGGTAGCTGCATAGCAAAATAAACACGACGTCACTGCTCAGACATATACTTATACTGCTGAATTAGGGATGAACTCCCTGTATAGTCAAACCTCCACACTAGGGCCCCCCCCCCCCCCGGCTACCCACGATAACACCTACTCAGATGGTTCATTCGTAGTATACTGAATCTGCCTACACACGCTACACCAGTGACTACTATTTTGCGTAAATTTTCATCGTCATATACAAAGGCCTTCCTTTCCAGTTCATATTACACACCATCTGCACGAACCTGTCCAGGCTTTCTTCTTACTAATTACGCTTACCAATCCTTTAACTTGCTCTAACTTTATTGCCATTTCTAATTATCTTCACACTTCTAACCCTGTCAGTTCTTTTAACACAAGTGGTTATCTCAAAAGGTTCAACCTTCTTTCTTTCATTAGCGCTTAACTTCCACACTTCACTTCCATAAAGAATTGGTTCAACAATCCGTGAATATGGCTTTCACAGACATTCCACATTCTTCCCAATCTTGAGCACACACCCTGCTACATTTCCTACTTCGCTTTATTGTAACCAACTGCCCCCCCCCCCCCCCCCCCCCCACCCCCCCCCCCCCCCCCCCCCCCCACCCCCCCCCCCCCCCCCCCCCCCCCCCCCCCCCCCCCCCCCCCCCCGCCTCCCCCCGCCTCCCGCTCTCTCTATCTCTCTCTTTCTCTCTCTCTCTCTCTGTATACATACGTATGTGTAACGAGAATCCCACAGGAGTTTAAAGATCACAGAATCTGGAAGAAAAAATTAGTGCTGATACAAAACATGACATCAATATTTACCATTTGATGAAACTAATAGTTACAGCTATATTCCACAGCTTATCTAATAATAATAATAATAATAATAATAATAATAATAATAATAATAATATTCGGAATGCATTCAAGGTAATCTCTAAATTATTTTTCGTATAAATTCAATGCAATGAATTGATCTTCCCCCCTCTCCCTCTCTCTCTCTCTCTCTCTCTCTCTCTCTCTCTCTCTCTCTCTCTCTCTCTCTTTATCTAACTGTCTATCTATCTACAAACGTTCTGAGTTGAATGACCTATCCAGATCTCGATGCTCCTAATTATAGATGCTAATTGAGGTAATTTGTCCGCAAAAGAGTGGTTTGTTTATTACACTAATATTGCAATGTTGCAAGTATATTTTTTATTTCATGTAATATGTCGAAGAGGTTGCGATCCATGCATGCATGTATGTATGTATGTATGTATGTATGTATATTTCAATTATACACTGAGATGTGTAAACATACAAGTATTCATGAAATAATTAATCTACTCTAATATATTTTGCTTGTTTGATACAAATATTTGTGATAACTGTGTAATTCAGAGAGACGTCAACTAAATATTGATAAAGACTTATTTATAAGGTTAAATTCTGGTCTTTGCTGGTTAAGTAATGAGGTTGCCCCTCCAACAGCCAAAATCAAAGAACCGATAGAAAAGTACCAATGTATAAAGCTGGAAATAAGGAGACTATGGCAAGCTGAAGTAGACGTAATATCAATCATCTTTGAGTACTAGGAGCAATTCCACAGGACCTCAGGAGGAACCTGGAGAGGACCGGAAGTACAGGAAGGATCATTAGGAGGGTGCTGCAATCCTACTAAGACAGGTGAATGTGCTTCAGATCCTCAGGAGGCAGGCTGGACCAGGATTCAAACTCGGAGGTACCAACCTTGCAAGGTTGTGGAAATACTATTTATACGAGCTTGTTGGCGCACTACGTACACTGGAACCCAGGGCTGCCGCCTCCCCTACCGTCCCCATCTCCTACCTATCCTACCCAAACCCGAAACGGACAAACAGGTATGCAGGAGGAGGTTGGATGTTTCCCCTACCATCCCGATACCCTATCTACCCCTCCCGACCCGGGGCGGACAAACTGGTTTAGCAGGAGGTGGGTGGCTCCCTACTGTCACCCAGGGGAGGAAGAACAAGATCAGATCTACTCGGATTTTATTATTATAGATTGTTTGTTTCACTGAAGATGGTTGTTGCTTCAGATAAATTTCATTTGTAATATGATGCTTTCATTATTTCTGACGACTGGTTTTTATTTTTGACAGGGAAGCCACTAATAGTCGTCCGAAGGCTATTTTGGCTCCAGTAGTTTATACTTTTCATTTGGTATAAGAAATTATATACATTTCTCAATGTCAGTCCCATATAAAGCAATTGTAAGAAAAATAAAAACTTTATTGCAAATTGAATTCTGATTAAATATGACTACGTAAGAGTATTTATTATTATTATTATTATTATTATTATTATTATTATTATTATTATTATTATTATTATTATTATTATTACTGCTGATGTTGCATTACAGAAGAGTGAAAATGGGACCTGGGATACTACAATTACTACCATTACTACTACTACTCTTATCCCTACTCCTGCTACTCCCACTGTTCCTACTATCATTACCATCTTACAGTAGCCATCTCATAAGGAAAATAAATTCGTTCATGATATTAAACACTTGAATTAAAATCACCCTTAACTTATTATTGACACGAAATGAATTTCATTTTAAAAGGATTTCATTTATATTAACAAAACAAAGACAAAAATTTTAAAGGGAAATGAAAAAATTATTGATGAGAATATTACAAAACAGAATTCGAAAGTCTCCCGAAAGGGTTTGTTTGTTTGTTTGTTTGGATGGTGTTTTTACGTTGCATGGAACCAGTGGTTAGTCAGCAACTGGACCAACGGCTTTACGTGACTTCCGAACCACGTCGAGAGTGAACTTCTATCACCAAAAATACACATCTCTCACTCCTCAATGGAATGGCAGGGAATGGAACCCGCGACCACCGAGGTGAGAAGCAAACACCAAACCAACCAACACACCACTGAGGCGCTCTCCCGAAAGTGGGAACATGAAAGTATCTCAGTGGGCACAAATTGACGCAATACCTGCTGGAAAATATGAAATAATACTCTTTGGAGAGCTAATGAGCGGACTTTAAAATATGGTCTGGAATATTAAAAGAAGTATAGCCTACGATGCTTTAATGTGAAGGTTCTTAAAATAGACGAGAGAGTATTAACATAGAGGTCTAACTTGAATTCAAGAGTGAGTTACTTCATCTGATGGTAATACCTTTACGAAGCTGGGACGTTTCAAAATACTTTTGAGAGGTTGGTAATTGCTACAGTGTGCGTGAGAGAGAGAGAGAGAGAGAGAGAGAGAGAGAGAGGAGAGAGAGAGAGAGAGATTAAAAAAACTTGTTTATAAATACTTCATTCTAACTTATGCACGGTCGCCAATGGCTTAAAGAGAGAGAGAGAGAGAGAGAGAGAGAGAGAGAGAGAGAGAGAGAGAGAGAGAGAGAGAGAGAATATTTATAAAGATTGGTTATAGGTGCTTTTTACTCTGCACGATATATTGAAAACTGAAGAAAGATTGCTGTATTAAAAAGATAAATGATCTGAAATGCCATTCCAGAATGGAATGTTCACAGTCTGTGCAAATTTCTAAATACATTTCTGTTTTGTGTACAAGACTAATTACATGAACTTGAGTTGACATTAATCATGAAGACTTATGTGACTAAATTGTATTCACACTCATTCATTGCTTATATTCTCATATGAAATGTATCTCGGAACGGTTAAATTCTAAATGATAAGGGTTATGGTATTTTCGAGACTTGATATTATCGAGAGAGAGAGAGAGAGAGAGAGAGAGAGAGAGAGAGAGAGAGAGAGAGAGAGAGAGAACATAGTCGCCCTCATTCTACAGAGAGAACCATTAGTCTATGGCAGACGTAAATCTCTCTCTATCCCCCTTAGGTTATTGAATCCTAGCCGTTGTTTACGAGGACGTACTCCTCAAAATTCCTATCAATCTGAAAAAGATTACTTCTGGACATCCCCAGTCATTCATCCCCTCACATTTGCGTATGGGGAATGCGTCACGAGATGTGCGGATGACGTCAATCGCGTAGTAAATCCTTGTTTACGAAAAATAAAGGATAAATCTGTTAGGCCCTATCTTCAGACGCCGTTTAGTATTTGATGCCTTTAATCTGGTTATACGAGCGATGGTTTACTCTTTTCAGATTTTTTTTACAGTTAAGAATTAAATTTGTTTAGTTATTTTTCCTGACTAAATACTCTTTTTGAGATAATTTGTTCATAATTCACCTCAGATATTTATAAGGATAAATAGTTGGTCTTTCGAAAAATGAAATAGATGTAAAGGCATGAAACATTTCTATTATATTTTCCTTCCTCCTGCTGCAAAACTGAACAAATATAAAATGTTATATCTAAAGTCTTAGGGGACACAAAAAATAGTTTTGTCTCCAAGGTCTGAAGAGGCCATAAAAGAGGTAAATAAAAGTAATAAATAAACAGGCAATATCTTCTTCATCATCATTTCTTTCAGGACAAAGAGTCTGCACAAGGTCATACGAACCATTGAATGTCAGGAGAAAATAAAATAAGAGAAACAAAAACTGATGATAACGTAATAACTCACGGGATGAGAGAAAGACCAATTTCTAAGACGTCCTTCCCGATATTGATAATGTATTTGACAAGGACTCATAAATCCATTAACAGAAATAGATAGATAAATACATAAAAAAGAACGGTTCTTCAAAAGAAGCGGATAAAGGTGAAAGGAAATAAAAGGATAAGTGGGAAGAGAAAACATTAATCCAAGGATCATAAGCAGCAGAAAGTGAAGGAATATTTGAAGGACGAAAGTCATCTGTAACGGAATGAAACTAATAACTGAAGAAAAGTAAGGATTGAGGGAATATTTTGATAAAATCAGAGGCATATTATGATGGAAAAGTAATAGCAAAAGTAACTATGATAAAGTTTGATGGGAACCATTAACTCTTATGAAAATATCTGTATGAAAGGATTGCTTTGAGGAAACTGACAGAGAAGAAAAATAGTAAAACAGGGAGTTAGGAATAAAAAAAAAATACCAACTATACAAATATTTAAGGAAATAGAAGATTAAACGTATAGAAATAAATGAAATAAGAAAATCAAAGAGAAAAATAAAATAGAGGATAACAGGAGACGTAATGTAAACATTCCTTAAGGCAGCACAATATAAATAGTGAAAGAGAAAAGAGAATATCGCAATAAACGAGATAAAAGATTAACTCGATGTTTATGGAAGAGGTAGTAATGTAGAGCGAAAGAAAGAAAATAATTACAGAGAGAGAGAGAGAGAGAGAGAGAGAGAGAGAGAGAGAGAGAGAGAGAGAGAGAAACATTCATGCGAATCCGAACAGATGACATACGATACGCAATTGTTATAAAAACCAACTCAATACTCAAACTGTGAAACTAACTTGGTATTTAACAGCATGTTCCTTTTCCTGTGAAACATATACCGTAGAAAAAGACGGTATTATAAGAGAGGGTCGAAATTGCAAGTCGCAACTTTAGGGACGTACCTTAATTCACCGTACTTGAATAGAAGCATGTGATGAATGAGAATGAACTCGAAATGGACGATGGTAAGTATGACCGAAGATTTTATTCAGTATGATATTGTTGTAACAGAATTAAACAGACGGATAAATATTCCATTCAACTGATAGACAGCTAAAAAATAAAAATGATAATTTTCAGCTCAGCATAAATCTATAGTTACGTGTCACTGGACCTGACCTTAGCCATTTCTCAAAGACAGCAGCATTTACCTTGTCCTAAAACCTAAGGTAAAAATTATGCAGTAAACATTCGCATTTTTTTCCTAAATTAAGCTTTAAAAACATCACCCCACCTACTTTGTCACGTGACCAATCCATTCTCGACTTCACTGACGGATATGAAACAACTACTCTTCTTTTTTGTGTTTTTTTTTTTTTTTTTTTTTTTTATTGGATTTCCTTGACCTAGTGCTCTCCTAATCGATGACAGTCATATATTGTTTTTGGGGATAACTAACGTTCTCGTCACGTGACTAAAACATTTCCATCTCCGCGAATGAGGTAAAAGCGACAACATTATTATAATATATTCCCTTGACCCGAGGTAGATCTGATTCCACACCATTCTTGTTGGTGATAAGTAATAGCGTTCACATTCTTTTTTTAATAACATTCCATCTTGTCATGCTTCATTTTTGCCCATTCTTTATCACTAAGAGAACGCATTCCTTACCGGAAAAAGTTTTGATAGCTATTTGTTTATGTTGGCCTCGACTGTGTACGCAGACCTACTTTTGCTGGCGGGAATCATTTCTCTTATTCTGATTAGAACACAAAGAATGTGCTCCCGCATGTAGGAGTATTGCTTTAAATGAAGAAAATACGATTCTCTTACCGAACCCAGCCTCGCTTTCTAGTGATATAGATATATGCATATATATAAGCTATATATATATATATATATATATATTATATATATATATATATATATATATATATATATATATATATATATATATATATATATATATAGATATATATCTCTATTTTAAAAAACCAGAGTAGATGCACGCGGCTTCATTATATAGGCGAATACCACAGGAAAATGATAGGCAGAAAGTCAAACCGAGCGCTTTCGCCTTATTTCGGGCATTGCCTCAACAATGCCTGATAAAGGCGAAAGCGCTCCGTTTTGACTTTCTGCCCATCATTTTCCTGTTTTATCTATATATATATATATATATATCATATATATATATATATATATATATATTATATATATATATTAGAAGCAATACTACATATTCCTTCCTAATAGCTTCTAATACATCTATCGATCTACCCCTCGACAAACCAATTAAAACACAACCTACACTAAAAGTAAAACATTTAAGAACCTACCGAATCGCGGACAGGAACATTAGGAAACGCATGACGTCAGCACCGAGCAAAAGGGAACCTCGTAATGAATGCAGGACACGAACGCGCCTGCCGATCGAAGAAGCCTGCGGCTTCCCCAAGCAAAAATCCTGCAAGCACTACCCCGAAATCTCCCACGCAATCCATTTCGCCTAAATGAGCGTCAGGCACGGAGGTCTGTGGAGGGTTAGTCCGCATAGTTACTTGGTATTGCTGGTTCTTGGTTGGTTTCGTACGTGATTTGATGTGTCATGTGCTTCTGTTATTATTGTTATTATTATTATTGGGGATACTGATACTAATACAACTACTACTACTGCTGCTGCTGCTTTTTATTATTATTATTATTATTATTATTATTATTATTATTATTATTATTATTATTATTATTATTATTATTATCATTATTATTATATCAATGTGAATACACTCTTCCTAACACTCTAAGCAAAAGTAGTAAAAATATTTCACATAGTAATAATAATAATAATAATAATAATAATAATAATAATAATAATAATAATAATAATAATAATGATTCCTTGGGAAAGGATCTTTACCATAATTTCCTCAGTCTACTCAGCTGTAAATGAGTACCTATCCCTGATGGGGTAGGGTCCAGCTATGGGTTAAATAGCAAAACTCAGCAATGATGGAAAGAAATGAAGGAATAAAAACGACAACGACGTAAATGGAACTCTTGGCAACAGAGGAGCCTCGTCCGGCAACCAGGTATTCAACCCAATTGTAGGGGAAGACTGGTCAGGTACTTGGAGGTCGTCATCCAGCAACTGATCACCACAACGACAGTAATCAACAGCCTGAGATTGGAGCTACAGAGGCAAAAAAGGAAGGAAAATGGACAAGAGAAGAAAATAAGGAAATATGGAGATGCTACATCAGAAGCAACCCGACGGAGAGAGGATATAGAAGAAGATTGGTCAACATCTGGAATGAGAGGAATAACACCCCCCAAACAGAGCAGAGGCTGGCAGACCAAGTAAGGAACATAAAGAAAAAGAACTGGCTCTCCCCAACAGAAAGAGAAGAACTGGAAAGGGAAATGTCACACGACAACGAATTACACGAAGACGAACTGAGAGACGATGCCACAGAAGACGACAGGGATGATGAGGTATCAAACAACGACACACGAAGAAACACCGACGAAGTAACAGAGAGGACGGAATGGGTAGAAAAGATTAGACAATGGATGGAGCCAGATACAGAGAGAGCAAAGATCCCCTCCATGAAAGCCTACAACACCAAGAAATTAAGGGAGAAAACAAGTGAGGTCAATGAAATAATGGGTCTAATACACACACAGTATCACAGAAACAAATAACTTGACATATGCAGGAGCAAGATTAGTAGCAGAAACTGATGGGATTCGAACACCCAACACCACCGTCACAACCAACCCAACAGAAACCAAAACAGCAACCTCCTTGGAAAAGGGCGCCTGGAAAAGCAAATCATGGTGATGAGATCTGACTTGAGTAAACTGAAAGAGATGGCAGAAAAAAGGCTAAGAAGCAAGAAAACAAGGGAGGAACTCAACGAGAAATACAAAGTACAAGAGAGGGGACTAAACAACACAATAGAAGATGTAAAACAGAGGCTTAAGGCCAAAGCACACAAGATCCAGCGGTACATGAACAGGAATAAGGGATACCAACAGAACAAACTATTCGGAACCAACCAGAAAAGACTATACAGTCAACTAAGAGGGGAAGACAACCACCCAGAAATTCCTGAAGCCGAACCAAGTAAGAGACTCTGGGAAAACATATGGACCAATCCAGTATCACACAACAAACATGCAACATGGCTCCAGGAAGTCAAGGAAGAAGAAACAGTGGAGAATAAAACAAGATTCACAGACATCACGACAGACACAGTCAGACACCAACTAAAGAAAATGCCAAACTGGAAAGCCCCAGGTCCCGATGAAGTCCATGGATACTGGCTCAAAAACTTCAAGGCCCTACACCCACGAATAGCAGAACAACTCCAGCATTGTATCTCAAATCACCAAGCACCCAAATGGATGACCACAGGAAGAACATCCTTAGTACAAAAAGACAAGAGTAAGGGAAATATAGCCAGTAACTACAGGCCTATCACCTGTCTACCAATAATGTGGAAGTTACTAACAGGTATCATCAGTGAAAGGCTATACAACTACCTAGAGGAGACAAACACCATCCCCCACCAACAGAAAGGCTGCAGAAGGAAGTGTAGGGGCACAAAAGACCAGCTCCTGATAGACAAAATGGTAATGAGGAACAGTAGGAGAAGGAAAACCAACCTAAGCATGGCATGGATAGACTATAAGAAAGCCTTCGACATGATACCACACACATGGCTAATAGAATGCCTGAAAATATATGGGGCAGAGGAAAATACCATCAGCTTCCTCAAAAATACAATGCGCAACTGGAATACAATACTTACAAGCTCTGGAATAAGACTAGCAGAGGTTAATATCAGGAGAGGGATCTTCCAGGGCGACTCACTGTCCCCACTACTCTTCTGTAGTAGCCATGATTCCCTATGACAAAAGTACTACAGAAGATGGATGCCGGGTACCAACTCAAGAAAAGAGGCAACAGAATCAATCATCTGATGTTCATGGACGACATCAAGCTGTATGGTAAGAGCATCAAGGAAATAGATACCTAATCCAGACTGTAAGGATTGTATCTGGGGACATCAGGATGGAGTTTGGAATAGAAAAATGCGCCTTAGTCAACATACAAAAAGGCAAAGTAACGAGAACTGAAGGGATAAAGCTACCAGATGGGAGCAACATCAAACACATAGATGAGACAGGATACAAATACCTGGGAATAATGGAAGGAGGAGATATAAAACACCAAGAGATGAAGGACACGATCAGGAAAGAATATATGCAGAGACTCAAGGCGATACTCAAGTCAAAAACTCAACGCCGGAAATATGATAAAATCCATAAACACATGGGCAGTGCCAGTAATCAGATACAGCGCAGGAATAGTGGAATGGACGAAGGCAGAACTCCGCAGCATAGATCAGAAAACCAGGAAACAAATGACAATACACAAAGCACTACACCCAAGAGCAAATACGGACAGACTATACATAACACGAAAGGAAGGAGGGAGAGGACTACAAAGTATAGAGGACTGCGTCAACATCGAGAACAGAGCACTGGGGAAATATCTGAAAACCAGTGAAGACGAGTGGCTAAAGAGTGCATGGGAAGAAGGACTAATAAAAGTAGACGAAGACCCAGAAATATACAGAGACAGGAGAAAGACAGAAAGAACAGAGGACTGGCACAACAAACCAATGCACGGACAATACATGAGACAGACTAAAGAACTAGCCAGCGATGACAATTGGCAATGGCTACAGAGGGGAGAGCTAAAGAAGGAAACTGAAGGAATGATAACAGCGGCACAAGATCAGGCCCTAAGAACCAGATATGTTCAAAGTACGATAGACGGAAATAACATCTCTCCCATATGTAGGAAGTGCAATACGAAAAATGAAACCATAAACCACATAGCAAGTGAATGCCCGGCACTTGCACAGAACCCAGTACAAAAAGAGGCATGATTCAGTGGCAAAAGCCCTCCACTGGAGCCTGTGCAAGAAACATCAGCTACCTTGCAGTAATAAGTGGTACGAGCACCAAACCTGAAGGAGTGATAGAAAAACGATCAGGCAAAGATCCTCTGGGACTATGGTATCAGAACAGATAGGGTGATACGTGCAAATAGACCAGACGTGACGTTGATTGACAAAGTCAAGAAGAAAGTATCACTCATTGATGTCGCAATACCATGGGACACCAGAGTTGAAGAGAAAGAGAGGGAAAAAAATGGATAAGTATCAAGATCTGAAAATAGAAATAAGAAGGATATGGGATATGCCAGTGGAAATCGTACCCATAATCATAGGAGCACTAGGCACGATCCCAAGATCCCTGAAAAGGAATCTAGAAAAAACTAGAGGCTGAAGTAGCTCCAGGACTGATGCAGAGAGTGTGATCCTAGAGAAACGGCACACATAGTAAGAAAAGTGATGGACTCCTAAGGAGGCAGGATGCAACCCGGAACCCCACACTATAAATACCACCCAGTCGAATTGGAGGACTGTGATAGAGCAAAAAAAAAAAAAAAAAAAAAAAAAAAAAAAAAAAAAATAATAATAATAATATGGAAACTGAAGTGGTAAGTTTTTCCCATAATAATAATAATAATAATAATAATGAATGAATAATAATAATAATAATAATAATAATAATAATAATAATAATAATAATAATAATAATAATAATAATAATAATAATAATAATAATAATAACGGAGAAACAAACCCACAGTTATGCATACGTACATGTATTTCAAGATAAATCTCCACAGAGAACTTATGGGAATCTGTTCGATTCCCCTTTTTCAAAACTGGAATCGAACACATCCCCGAAAGCTTTCTGTATAGATTTATCTTGAAATATATATACGTATGCATTACTGTGGGTTTGTCTCTCCATTATTATTATTATTATTATTATTATTATTATTATTATTATTATTATTATTATTATTATTATTATTATTATTATTATTATTATTATGGACAAATTTGCTAATTCTGTTCCATATTATTATTATTATCATTATATGAAATATTTACCAAAGCTGTTGCTTACAGTATAATGAAGCAGACGCCTACGTTTACATTTTCATGAGACTATAAAATGTTCAAAAACGTTATGGGAGCTATAATTAGATTCTGGTAACAATTCGGTGTTAAAAAAACCCACATATTTTGTCAACATTTCCCAGGAGCTTCGAAATTACAATACTCAGCGGCTATTTTGAATTAGCATAAATGAGAGAAAAACAATAACGAAGAGTTACGTTATTATCAAATATATTTTGAAGAATTTTAGTTTTTATCGAGTGCATTTTAAAAGGACCAATATATTTCTATTTATCGTTTCAGCGTGATCTTAGATATAAAATGGCGTGTTCGAAGTGAATATTTAAAGGCCCTCACCTTAGATGAGAGAGAGAGAGAGAGAGAGAGAGAGAGAGAGACCTTACCTTACCTTACAGACCTTACATCTTGTTCGGGTTGCCCCAGGTCCCTCAGTGTGAGGCACCTCTAATGTCTACCAGAGAGTTGCTAGTACATCTTCCGGTATTATTTTGCATCTTCCAATCTTGGATGGTCTGGGATGCAGTTTAGATATTTGTCGAGCTTATTCTTAAACACATCTACGCTCACTCCTGATATATTCCTCAGATGAGCTGGCAACGCATTGAATAGACGCTGCATTATCGATGCTGGTGCGTAGTGGATTAATGTCCTGTGTGCTTTCCTTATTTTTCCTGGTATAGTTTTGGGCACTATTAATCTACCTCTGCTTGCTCTTTCTGATATTTTTAGTTCCATGATATTTTCTGCTATTCCTTCTATCTGTTTCCATGCCTGAATTATCATGTAGCGTTCTCTTCTCCTTTCTAGACTATATAATTTTAAGAATTGTAGTCTTTCCCAGTAGTCTAGGTCCTTAACTTCTTCTATTCTAGCTGTAAAGGACCTTTGTACACTCTCTATTTGTGCAATATCCTTTTGATATGTGGGTACCATATCATATTGCAATATTCAAGTGGACTACGAACATATGTTTTATAAAGCATAATCATGTGTTCAGCTTTTCTTGTTTTTGAAGTGCCGTAACAACATTCCCATTTTGCTTTACATTTTTGCCAACAGAGTTGCTATTTGATCATTGCATAACATGTTCCTATTCATCATCACACCAAGGTCTTTAACTGCTTCCTTATTTGTGATGGTCTCATTATTAGGTCCCTTATATGCATATAGCTTTCTTTTTCTGTCTCCATAATTTATTGATTCAAATTTATCAGAGTTAAATACCATCCTATTTACCTCTGCCCAATCATATACTTTGTTAAGGTCTCTTTGTAGAGCGTTCCTATCTTCATCACAAGTAATTTCTCTACTTATTCTTGTGTCATCTGCGAAACTACTCACTACCGAATCCTTCACATTATTGTCTATGTCTTCAATCATAATAACAAACAGTATTGCAGCTAACACCGTACCTTGCGGCACACCGGATATTACCTTGACTTCATCCGATTTCTCGTCGTTTGCAATAACTATCTGTTTTCTTGTTGTAAAAATTCTTTTAACCATCTTCCTACTTTATCCACGATATTGTGTTTTCTAATTTTCTTCGCTAATATATTATGGTCTACTTTATCAAAAGCTTTTGCAAAGTCTAAATAAACCACATCTGTTTCATTTCCGCTTTTCATATTTTTGAATATGTTCTCACGTGGACTAACAGTTGGGTTTGTGTACTTTTTTCCGGGTACGAAACCATGTTGTCCTTTATTAAACAAATTATTTTTTATTAAATGTTTCATAATATTTTTCTTCATTACCCTTTCATACACTTTCATAATATGTGATGTTAGACTCACAGGCCTATAATTACTTGCCTCTAGTCTTGATCCACTTTTGAAAGTAGGGGTAATATATGCTAATTTGTGCTCATCATAAATCTTGCCTGTATCTACACTTTGTCTTAATAATATTGCAAGTGGCTTTGCGATAGAATGAACTACTTTCTTTAACAAAATAGCAGGAATTCCATCAGGCCCTGCAGCAGCTCCATTTTTAATTTCATTAATAGCCTGCACAATATCAGCTTCATTAATATCTATGTCAGCTAAATATTCACTATTTTCATCCCTTACTTCTATATCATTATCTTCATTATCTATTCTAGGGGTGAATTCTCTCTTATATCGTTCTGCCAGTATGTTGCAAATTTCCTTTTTTTCATTCGTTAATCTCCCTTCAATTCTCCGAGGGCCTATTTCTATTCTTCTTTTCTTCATCTTCTTCGCATAATGAGTATAATAGCTTGGGGTTTGGCTTGATATTTAATAGGGTTTTTTCTTCCAAGTCCCGTTTTTCATTTTTTTTTCTTTTGATTGTTATAATCTTTTGTTCTGCATTTTCTATCTTACTTTTTAGTTCTATAACTTTCCATGCATTTTTTTTCTTTTGCAAGACCTTTTTTCCACTTTCTGATTTTCTGGAACAAGATCCTTCTGTCTCTTGGTATGCATGAATGATGTTTACTTTTCTTCTTCGGTAGATATTTTTCCACTATTTTCTCCAATATTTTTATATAATATCTCCGTATTTACCCTTATGTCATCACTTACGAAAATGTTATCCCAATCTTTGTTTAATTCTTCATTAATTTCTGACCATTTTATATTTTTACTGTAGAAGTTGTATTTTCCATATCCTTCCCACTTTTTCATTTCTTGCTTATCTCTATTTTCACTTGCTTTCGAATGAACTGTTAAGTCTACGACATTATGGTCTGAAATAATCGCATTATAAACTATTATTTCTTTAACATAATTCATCTCGTTCACAAATACTAGGTCTAAAGTATTTTCCTTTCTTGTTGGCAGGTGATTTATTTGTTGAATGTTGTATTCTAGTAGCATATCTAATAGCTTTTCAAATTGCCTCTTATCTTCTGCACTACTATTACTCTCTTTTTTATATGTATAAGTACAACCACAATCTCCTATTCGTTCTTTCCATTCTACGAAAGGAAAGTTGAAGTCACCAGATAGGAGAATAGTCCAGTCCTTGTGATTTCTACATATATCATCCAATTTTTCAATTATTAAGTCAAACTCTTTAGTATTAGGAGGTCTATATATTACTATGTTCATCAATTTTTCAGATTCAAATTCTACCGCTATTAGTTCACATTCTGAGTTACTATATTTCTCATATATTTTTCCTTGTTTTTTGTCTTTCCCATATATTGCGGTTCCCCCTTGATTCCTATTTTTTCTATCTGATCTATAAGTTTGGAACCCTTTTATTTGATCATCATTCCCAGTCTCCTTGGGAATACCAGGTTTCACTTATATTCATTATATCTATTTTCTGGGTTTTCATTTTGGGTTAGTTCTTCTAAGTACTCTATTTTTCTTTTTGAGTTACTCGTAACTAAACCCTGCGCATTCATCACTATGATGGTTTGCGTGTTTTCTCCTTCATTTAATACTGGTAGTAATAAGGATTTTCCCATGTCTCTTTCCTGTTCTGGTATGTTGTTCTTTTTTTCATTTCCAGAAATTCTGACATTAAAAAATCCAACTTTTCATAATATTTGGTCTTCCTTCATCATAATTATTCATTTTGTGTCTGAATCTGCAAATTTTCTCCGTTTCTGCAATATCCTCTTGCATAATAAATACAGTTATTATCTCTTGAGTAGAATTTCGGAGCTGATGCTTTGAAATTTTTTGCTGACACCTCTGCATCCTTTTCCTTCTTTTAGAGAGAGAGAGAGAGAATCATTTTTATTTAGTTATTGTAATTTTCTAGAAAATATCAAAAGCATCTCTTTAAATTATCTACAGAAACATGGCGTGTACACTTTAACTAACATCCTAAGTGAAACTGAAATAAAACCATCGTTTGCAGAAGCACAAGCATTTGCAGACGACGAAACACAAAGCATGAAAAACTCTTAGAATCCTTCAGCCATTTACACGCACAAAACGTACACGAAGGTCATGTCTCTCTCTCTCTCTCTCTCTCTCTCTCTCTCTCTCTCTCTCTCTCTTCCAGTCAATGTTACAGAGAAGTTTCTAGGTCATGCCAGTGAACAAGACCTACTTCTGTAGCAACAAAGAGGATACCAAACACGCAACCGACCACACGAACGAGTCCTTTTTTCAGGCGCCTTCTAGCATTTTGCTGTCAATTCCGGCGGCTAAATGAAAGCCTCCTTTATTTGCATTGGTGCGACGTTACTATATCTTGGAAACTGGCAATTCCCGAAAGGTAATTTTAAGAGGAGTTATACGAAAGATAAGAAATCAGCGAGACATTTCCTCTCATCGTCAGGTGAATTAAGGTCAATTATTCCAGGATATCCGGTCATTCCTGATTAACTTGGCCCTCCCAGTAATTCCGGTGTTTTCTGTTAACTTGGAATTCAAAATATCCAAGAAATTTTATTGTCTTGGTGGTTTGGCTTCAGGATTTCGGATCCGAATTCTAGAAAAAGCTCTATGACTTTGTTGCATGAAATTAAGACATGTTAACACTCGTTCGTGTCGCCTTTTACTTTCTGTTCAAAGAAAAGATATTCTCATGATTATGAATAATATGACATTAAAAAAATTCGTGCAACATTCCATAAACCTGCATACACCTAATGCGTGCTAATATAATTTTGGTTTAAAAATACATGTCACACAAATGATATATATATATATATATTATATATATATATATATATATATATATATATATAGATATATATATATATATATATATATATTCTTAATTTACATTAATAAAATAAAGTTATATATTGATGATTTTTGCGACATCGTATAAAGAAATAAATGCAGTAAGAGAGCTTTTGTAAAATTAAGTTCGTAACTGATAGCTACTGTTCCACTGTCTCAGTTTTAACTGCTCATTGTTAAATAGATATTAATTCAAGTTTCTTCTTTGACAGATATCGTTTACTTTTGTTTTTTGCAATTCGACTTTTTTTTCCATCCGGAATGAGGCTGCTACACCCTTAACCTCAACCCACACAATCATTTCCAAGCTGTTAAATGCCAGAAGAACCTGGCATGTAGGACCGGTTACCCATTCACTATAATACCACGCTCATCTTCATGACACCCTGATCAGGCCCGTAGTCAACCTTTCACTGCCATCTTTTCCATGTCTCTTCAGGATATCAGAAAAAGATTGGAGAGACCCATACCGTGACGAGGCTAAAATTATCGCATTGTTGACCTCCTTTGCTAGGCAGCATGCGATAGAGAGAGAGAGAGAGAGAGAGAGAGAGAGAGAGAGAGTATAAACAAAGATGTGGCTATAGGGTTTCTAAACATTTACAAATATTGACATACTCTCTATACATTCGTCCATCCATCTACCAAAAATATCCACGATGGAATTTGATCTTCCTAATCACACTTATTCTTTATATTTATTATTATATTTACCAATAATAGTAGTAGTTAACATATCGATATCTTGTCTGAGGCGTTGATGATAAAAGAAACATGCTTTTCGTCAACATGGACAAGATGCTGACAATTCACTCTTATATATATATATATATAATATATATATTAATATATATATATAATATATATATATATATATATATATATATATATCAGCATGAAGGTGGACTATTAGAAACGTTGCAATTCATTACAATTCTTTATTTCCTACGTTTCGTAATATCATTATTACATCTTCAGGGAATCTGTTAAACAATAAATAAAATTAATTTAAAATTACTTAAAAATTACTTTAAAAATTACTCTAAAATTCAACATTTGTAAATTACAACACAATTAAAAAACCATACAGAAACGAAAACAAAAAAAATAAATAAAAATAAAAAGACCAAAGACCGCTAACCAACCTTGTGCCGAGAAGGCAAGAGACATGACAGAACAAATAAAAGTTAGCTCAGGTACAGTTGTGTGGAGGAGGTCTGGGTATTTAACTGGGGAACCAGTTGTTTAATAAAATAAGACTCCAGGATAGGCAGTTTCATATGCATTGTTCGCTTGGCCTATGACTTGGAAATGACTTCTTTCTATATATATTTTACAATTTTTCGAATGGTTTCTTATATTAGAGTGTTCGGGATTGGAGAGCCTACAGCCAGTACGGAGCTTTTTATAAAAACAAAGTCTGTGGGAAGCAATTATCCCTAAAATATCCAGAAAGGAAACTAATTTCTTGGTGAAGATTGCCAGTTCGATGTAATAAAAAATGCCCTGTGGAGGAGAGTAAAAATAGAGTTTAGTTTAAAATCATAAAAACAAGAACTATAGTAATTGGATCCTAGACCAGTAAAAGTTTTCTTTCTAAAAACAGATGTACTAAAAGAGCATTTTTTATTACATCGAACTGGCAATCCTTCCACCAAGAAATTAGTTTCCTTTCTGGATATTTTAGGGATAATTGCTTCCCACAGACTTTGTTTTATAAAAAGCTCCGTTTGTTTCTTAACAAACAATTCGCTAATGTCGCCAAACCATGTACAGTACCAAAATTAGCTTTTTATGCCAAATTCCCGTTCTTACATGATGACTCCTTTCGGAAAAAGTTTGCACAAATTATCTAACATTATATGCCATTAATCTAAAATTAATTCCAATAAACCCGCTAACAATCGGTTCCTTTTTCAGATATAAAGATCGATTGGACCCCCTCTTGACCTCCAACGTGGTCTATAAGTATACTTGCCCTAAAGTGTAACTCTGGGACATATGTCGGATCCACGAGGAGGTTACTGCGGGTCAGAATCGACTCTCATCGGGGATTAAGTTTCCGTACTGGCTGTAGGCTCTCCAATCCCGAACACTCTAATATAAGAAACCATTCGAAAAATTGTAAAAATATATATAGAAAGAAGTCATTTCCAAGTCATAGGCCAAGCGAACAATGCATATGAACTGCCTATCCTGGAGTCATTATTTATTAAACAAACTGGTTCCCCAGTTAAATACCCAGACCTCCTCCACACAACTGTACCTGAGCTAACTTTTATTTGTTCTGTCATTCTGTCTCTTGCCTTCTCAGCACAAGGTTAGTTAGCGGTCTTTGGTCGTTTTATTTTTATTTTTTTTTTTTTTTTTTGTTTTCGTTTCTGTATGTTTTTTTAATTGTGTTGTAATTTATAAATGTTGAATTTTAGAGTAATTTTTAAAGTAATTTTTAAGTAATTTTAAATTAATTTTATTTATTGTTTAACAGATTCCCTGAAGATGTGATAATGATATTACGAAACGTAGGAAATAAAGAATCGTAATGAATTGCAACGTTTCTAATAGTCCACCTTCATGCTGATGTGTCCTACTGGCCGTCGCCTTCCTCTGTCTCCTGATATATATATATATATTATATATATATATATAGATATATATATATATATATATATATATATTATATAATATATATATATATATAATATATTTATATATATATATATATATATACATGGCAATTTCTGTCTGTTTGTTTGTTCGCTAGCACGCCCAGGCTATGAAAACTAGGGCTACCAAATTTTCACCAAGACTTCCCTCTTCCCCAGGAGGGGTTTAGTCGAAATTCGAGGGAGTTTCTAAGGGGGTCATAACCCCTCTTTTTCATATCCCCTTATTTTTTACAACTTTCGGAGCTTACAGCTGGGGATACCAAATTTTCACCACAGTATCACCTCCCCCACAGGAAGGTCTTATTCAAAAGTCGAAATTCGAGGACAGTTTCTAAGGGGGGTCATAGCCCCTCTTTTTCATAC
>NC_087221.1:26487012-26499512 GCF_015104395.2 Macrobrachium nipponense
AGGGTTAGAAGGAGGTGGTGTTGAAATTTTTATGGTTGAAAGGGATTCGGCATTTATACTGTACGGTTGGAGACATTAAGGGTTAGAGGGAAGTAGGTTCATATTTATAAGGTTGGAAATAATTTTATTGGATGCATTATGATACGATCCATATATATAAGCCAGCTGGGAGGTGGGGTTAGTTAAATAGTATGCTTGGAAGGAGACAGTGATTAACAGCGAGGGTTAATTCCAGATGGAGGTGGAATTTGAAAAACGAACTGGATGGAGTTGGGATTCTAGTAATCAAGGTCGGGGTTCGGCTTAGGGTTCATGGTCGCAGGTTTTGTGGGAAGTAGGGTTAAGTTAGAGGGTGCTGCAGGGAAGAGATGTTCATTTAAGAAGGATTTCAGGAAGATGGGGTTATATAACGATAATAGGTCTGAATGTAGGTGAGGTTCAAATATCAAATATATTGGTATAAAATGAGGTTCGGTTCATAAGAGTCAGTCCGGAGAGGGAACAAGTTCATCCGTATAGGTTCTCAGGGACTGGGAGTTGAGCTTTATAGTAGAGGAGGGATATGGCGATCACGCTTTCAGGGTTTGAAGGAGATGAGATTCGAGTTATATGGTTGAAGGAAGAGTGAACTATAATATCTATAATATATGATATCTAATATGTTCAAAGCTGGAGGGAGGCCGGCTTCATGTCCGCAAATTTGGAGAGAGGTAGATCGTACATATTTAAGATTAAACAGGAAGGCGGGGTCTAGAACTGCATGCTTCAAGGAAGGTTTTAAAATGTAAGCTATTAGGGAGTTGGGATTCAAATACATATGTTTGAAAGAAAGTAAAGTTAGTATAGTTCAACTTTCCAAAAGAACACTGAAGTAGGGTGGACAGTGACGTGTGTAATAAGTGGAGCTGGACAAGATTTGCAGGAAGGTAATGTAACGCGATAAGGACATTTTCGGAAATATTTAATTCATGTTACTAACTGTTGAATATCTTTTAGGTTATCAATTACGTTGAAAACATCTACAGTGTGCAAAAGAACCACTGTCAATGCCACTGCACTCAATCCTTTTCTGTATCAGGTTCGTTCTTCTCTGTTTCTGTACATTTTGCCTCCTCCTCACACTTTTCCGTATCTGATACATTCTTTCATGCATCCCAGTTCATTCTTCTCTGTTTGAAGTCCATTGAATCTTTTTGTATCTTAGTCAATGTTTTCTTTGTCCTATTAATTCTTTTCTATACCTGATTCATTCTTTTCTGTTCTCAGTTCTTAGTTATCTGTATCAGTTTCATTCCTTCCTGTATCCGGTTGACTCTTGGCCGTATCCGGTCCACTCCTGGTTGTATCCTGTTCATTCTTTTTCATGTATGAATCTTTCATTTCCAACTGAAGCAGAAAATTAGCATGACACGTGTAGCTGGGCTAATTAGCATTTTTAGACATTCTACCTATCATGTATGACCCGGCTCATTAACGTTATTTACTTATTGGCCTAATTATTCACGCCACGAATTTCGTAAATAGGAAATTATTTGTTTACCTCAGAACGCTATTTATTGAAAATATTAATGACTGATATGATTCACTACAAACGACAAGTTTTATTTCACATTCGCTTGTTCGTTTATAAATGCAGCCACGTGTCCAGTCATTTTTACCCATCATTGTCATGTTTTCACTAAAGGTTTATTATATGAACACAATTACATCTTCTTAGAAAAAACTTAATTTTGTTTATTATCCTTATTCTATTTTATAGTCTTTTCCATCATTATATATTATATATTAATATAGATAGATATATATATATATTTAATGTTTAAAAAAGAAAAAAAAAAGGTATGCTATGTATATATGTGTGTGTATACATGCATACATTTATACATACAGATATGTACATGTATGCTATCTGTACGCTTATTTATATATATATTATGATATATATATATTATATATATATATATATATATATATATATATATATATATATATATATTATATATATATATATATATATATATATATATATATATATCGTCTGTGCGTTGCTAAGTATAGTTTTTATGTGGTATTTGAATGGAATTCGACTGGAGGCAGGAGATCAAATGACTATATGTATTTGAGTAGTGTCCTTCCTAATGCAAATCAGTTATATATATATATATATATATATATATATATATATATATATATATATATATAACTGATTTGCATTAGGAAGGACACTACTCTAAATACATATAGTCATTTGATCTCCTGCCTCCAGTCGAATTCCATTCAAATACCACAATAAACTATACTTAGCAAACGCACAGACGTACAAGCATTCAACACCGCTGTTGACTTCATTAGGTAAAAGGCATTTGTTTGGACGATGCCCATGTACGTAGACAAGTACAACAAACACAACAGACGTCAGACGTCGTCCACCACCACCACATGCCTTGCTATCACACACACACACAGACGCACAAACACAGACGGTCTTTGTAAAGGCTTATGAAATTTTGCAGGTGGCCTCAAGAATAGTTGCCAGGCTCGTAAAGGGAGCCAACCGTCTCCCTGGCAACTCGAGGCTCTGGACTGTTACTATACAGCATGGCGTGATTTTTTGGTTGTACTACTTGGTTGCTTATGCAATAGCAATACAGGCAATTGTTCTAAAGGGTCCACAATAATACAAAGTGTTAAGAGTCCGTGTATAATTTTTAAGACTTTACAAAAAGCTTTAGAACCCTTCCCTGGATTCATCTTCAGTCTAAATGAACAATTAGTTACAACATGTACAGAGGTAAATTTACAAACTAGAGTCGTTGAAGATCGTTGACACCGGTCGTATACACGGTCTCTTAACACTTTGTATTATTGTGGACCCTTTAGAACAATATATACTCTCGCGATAGAGTTTTCCCCTATTACAGGCAATAATACCTTTTCATAATAAGTACTAAGTAATTCTTATTATTAAGTTATCCTGCAACATTATTTAGCATCAGCGTAACGTGTCTTATTGTGCATTAAGTATATGTATTTCTGATTTGGGGATTTTAAAACATGCCTTCCTATATGAGAAAAAATGCATGCAAAATAAGCATTTAATATTGACGGAGATTGTAAACATTTATGAATTTTTTAAAATAAATATGAGTGTTTCTTATTAAGTGTAATCTGTGGATATACAGTAAAAAAAAATACTCAAATAAGTATATAATCAAAACAAAAATAAAAGTTATTATGCTGCGTGATGTGAAACCTCTTTCGACCTGCCTATTTTCTACTGTACTTCCAGCTACGACCTTGGCCTTTGAAATTTCAGACCCAGAGCTTCTTAATTATTCCAGGTATACGTTTTCTCTTCTGAGTCGCTTCTGCTCAAAATAAGTCCTTCTTCATCTTCTGGTACTTTAGGCGTCTGCAGGTATTACCCAAGCTCCAATTATAACTATATGTAATCATGTTCACTTCTTGGTCTGAATTATGCTGAGTAATAAAATTATTTCTCTATTCTAAAACTAAATAATGATAAGCGAACATGTCCTGTTTTTCATAATACATTTCTCTTGGAAGGTAAGAATAAATCAGTCAAAGCAAACCTGTAATAATTAACAATAAATACAGCTAAATAAGACGCCACAGGTGGCTTATGATTTAGCTCCCGCTTCATACGCCTAAATAAATAATGAAAAACTGAATAAAGCTGTGTTATAAAGACAGTAGTAAACAGAACTTCTGCTCATGTAAGTAGGTACGCTTTGTAGAACGTCTCATTAATGTTTGAAAGACGCTAAGAAGCACTTGTTGTAAGTGATAGCTAATTGCATTTGCGTAAAATGTACTAACAATAAAAATATATAACAATAAAAATATAAGTCCTTTACTTCCCACGTAAAACCCGAGTAAGCAAGGGAATGGCTACAGATGCCTCAGCAACAGACAAAAATAAATTTACCTTTGTTCAGGTTTGTAAAAAACAAGAAATGCCTTTCTATGTGTTTAAGCAGGGCAAAGAATAAGGACGACCCGACCCGATTCTGTGAGATCGAAAACACACACACACACACACACACACACACACACATATATATATATATATATATATATATAATATATATATATATATATATATATATATATATATATATATATATGCCCATACTTGATTTCATTCTAATTAGTGTCCGTCATTTCGCTATTTACCTCCTCGAATCACCAAGAAGTTCCCAGAATATAACATTTGCTGCGTTAGCTATGGAAAGGCCGCTAAATCATTTTTTTCATTTAGTTTATAATGTAGGAAATACAACCCACTTTATACAAAAATGTATTGAAAAATACATAGATAAAATAAGAAGCAGTTTATCTGAGCGCAGTTCTGATTACAAAGACAAACATTTCGCTAAAAACAGAATAATGACCAGGTAACAAGGTTCACTGGAGAAAACACATTTCTTTTAGGTAGATTTACCTTACAAGCACCAAATAATATATCATAACAGCTCGGGAATATAAACGGTTTATGTTCGGGACTCCCTGAGATCAAAACCATCTATCATGTTTACTAAGAATCAAAACCATCTACTATGTTTACTAAGACTGAATACGCATTCATAAAATGCTAGCTCTTTAGAGCCAAATATTCAGCTTACATCAATAAAACAATACAAGGAAATGCTGGCAGTATTTATGACCGATGAGATCAATTGAATGTAAGATTTTTCTCTCCGTATAAAGTCACAGACAACAATCCGCACTGCTGTCATCCGTGTTTGCCCTTATCAAACTAACTATTTTGAACTGAACGACCCAGATAGGTTGAAGAAGCAGTTAAGGTTCAAGGTTATTTGATCTCTCTCTCTCTCTCTCTCTCTCTCATCTCTCTCTCTCTCTCCTCTCTCTCTCTCTCTCTCTCTCTTACTAGGTGGACACATAACAAACGGATATATCCATTATATTTTGTCCATCAGACCTCAAGTCTCTCTCTCTCTCTCTCTCTCTCTCTCTCTCTCTCTCTCTCTCTCTCTCTTCAAGTGCCTGATACCGTGATCGGTTGCAGATATGCTTGCACATTTACAAAATTTTTCTCAATGTTATTTTATTAGGAACTCTTCTCTCTCTCTCTCTCTCTCTCTCTCTCTCTCTCTCTCTCTCTCTCTCTCTCTCTCTCTCCCAATTAGTTCAACTCCTTTGAGTTCCTTAAAAGATGTGCAAAGATCTCCACATAAAAATTTCCCTACAACCCAGTTTACCTTCCATAGTGTTCAGACCACAAATCCTACATCCGTGATAACCCCTGTAGTGATGTAGTAAACAAACTAACTACTCAATCCAAAGTTAAGGTCAACTTGCCATAACAGTCACTTGTTTGTTTTGAACTGCATTCAAGGAAGAAGAGACGCTGGAACGACCACAAGAGCTAAGGTGATCCTTGCAGGATTTGTAAGTTCGAAGAGTCTCAAGTCCATGAGGTTATCTGGTATGTTTTTTTTTTTCTTTTCTCTCAGTATTCCTTAACATTTTACCTGGTGTCTCGTGACTGGATGTAACAACGTTGCTGATACAGTTTCATATAAAAAGTTCGATTCTTTTGGACAGTTTTAAAGCATAAAAGCAATTTTTTTTCTTTTTTTAATTTTTTTGTAGTTTCTTCTCGTATACTGACTTACTACACTACCACTACAGCTCAATATATTTTTCTGAAAATTTTTGTGATCCTGTGACTTGAGACTGTATATGAGTTTCAGTTTAATAATCTATGAAATATTCGGGCTTTTTAGTCAATAAAAGTGACAGCTCCATCATGGTAGCATTAGTTTAGAATTCTGTGAAACGAAAAAACATGATAAAAACAAAGATTTTTTTTGTTTATTCTCAAGGTTTTCTCCTGTCTCGTAACGAATTGCTTTAAGATGACAAATACGATTCAGGAATCTATGGCGTGGTGATTATTCCTGCAACTGAAAAAAGATAAATATTGTTTCTAATATTTCAACGCTGCTTCCCATCCAATGTAACTATTTCCTTTCTAGTTGCAAACGCTATTGAAATTAACAATTATTAAATGCCAGTTGATGTGATTTTCATGACCATAAGTACTGTTACTGTCATTAGTGTTATATCAAAGAGCACGAACTGGGTAACGGAAACTTCCGTTCTTCCTCAGCGCCCCCATTATGATCAATAAGTATTTTTTCTTAAATGATATACTGGTTCACTTATTCCAATATTTACATATAATAATAATATAATAATAATAATAATAATAATAATAATAATAATAATAATAATAATAATAATAATAATAATAATAATAATAATAATAATAATAGGGAGAAACTCTATCGCGAGATTATATATAATGTTCTAAAGGGTCCACAGTAATACAAAGTGTTAAGAGTCCGTGTATAATTTTTAAGACTTTACAAAACGCTTCCGAACCCTTCCCTTGTTTCATCTTCAGTCCAAATGAACAATTAGTTACAACATGTACAAAGGTACATTTAAAAACAAGATTCGTTGAAGATAGTTGACACCGGTCGTTAGCTCGTTTCTTTATCACCTGGCCCATTAACGAGCTAACGACCGGTGTCAACGATCTTCAACGACTCTTGTTTTTAAACTTACCTCTGTACTTGTTGTAATTAATTGTTCATTTGGACTGAAGATGAAACCAGGGAAGGGTTCGAAAGCTTTTAGTAAAGTCTTAAAAATTATACACGGACTCTTAACACTTTGTATTATTGTGGACCCTTTAGAACAAAATAATAATAATAATAATAATAATAATAATAATAATAATAATAATAATAATAATAATAATAATAATTATAATAATAATAATAATAATAATAATAATAATAATAATAATAAACTACGCTAGACAACGTCGTAACTCGTCATACCAATCAAGAAGCATCCAATTAGTTGCCTCCTATTTGAAGCACTGGGCGATTTCTATTTCTGGTAAGGTCTTAGATTCACGCCTGTTCCGAAGAATAACAAAACAGGTATCTGCTCCCTTAACGAGAATACGTGAACGCTTTATACTCTGATGAGTAACGGGGAGGCATTCTATCTAGCGTTATCATTGTTGTTGTTTAAGATTAAGCTGGCTTTATGCCAGCACGTGCTCTTGCTCATAGAGCAGCCGGCAGGCGTTAGTTAAAGGTTGCGCAGGTGTATGCCCTTCTCCGCCTAAATTAAATGCATCCGTAGTGTTACTGAGTATAATCCGATTAAGAATGAATTGGTAAGAATCTTAAAAACTGTATGAATGTAATTGTTCACTGAAATCATCATACGAATGGGTTGAAATATGTGTGAGGACCATGGAGGAATATATATATATAATAGGACACAGTCTTGTCTTATGCCGTTATAAGTTTTAATCAGCATGAAGAAACTATACCATTGTACAACTGAGAGAGAGAGAGAGAGAGAGAGAGAGAGAGAGAGATTAGAGAGAGAGAGAGAGAGAGAGAGAATGGATTTCTGAGTAAGTATTGCTTTGTCATCTCTCTCCCTACTCTAACCTGTGTTTGTTGAATGGTAATAATGATAGCAGTGAAGATGATGATAGTCATGATGACTGCACCGATGATGATGAGTAATACCTAATTTACCAGAAAATAAAATAATTATTTCCCCTTTTATAAACAACTTATATAATGTTATAAAAGTGCTCAATTTTATCTCCATTTCTGAGCTAGCGTTGGTCCACAAGTGTAACTAATTATATTTCTTAATGCTTTTGTTCGATGATGCAATATTTTTCTTGGGAATATACTTCCCAGCATGCGAGAATTAACCTTGGACTGTTACTAAATATTATTAATCTCTTCGTTTCTCGTTCTTGCCAACAACAATCTTGTCTACCGTGGCCTGGTTCCTGTCCGAAATATTTGGCGGCCTTAACAAACATTTACAATTCCTCTAGCAATGATTATCTTTTCGCCCGTATAGAACAACTTTGTTTCATTATCACCGTTTCCTCCTTCTGGTCCTCGTTTGTTGCAACATGCCTCGTCTCTCCCCTGCTGTGATTTATGGTTGAGATATTTGGTAGTCTATCAAACATTTACAGTACTTCCTGTAGGGCACCCAAACATCTCGGTGGGGGACCTGGTATGTCTCCTGGTGGGAATTGGGCCTTGGTAATCTTCGAAACATCAACAATGAGTTATTAGGTCGAGCGGAGAGAGAGAGAGAGAGAGAGAGAGAGAGAGAGAGAGAGAGAGAGAGAGAGAGAGCATGCCAGTGGGAGAAAGGAATGTAAACAGACCCGTATCGGAAATAGCTGTTCAAGGTAGTAGTATGTCGACCTGGTGGCAGGCTGGCCAAAAAGGAATCTCTCTCTCTCTCTTTACACACACATACACACACACTCGCACACGCACATTATTATATATATATATATATATATATATATATATATATATATATATATATATATATATATATATGTATGTATATACAGATATATAGATATGTATATATATATATATATATATATATATATATATATATATATATATATATATATATATATATATATATATATATCTATATATATATATATATATAGATATATGTATGTATGTAGTATGTATGTATGTATAGTATATATATATATATATATATATATATATATATATATATATATATATATATATATATATATATATTATATCATTTCCATATCTCTCTCTCTTACCCTACATATATATATATATATATATATATATATATATATATATATATATATATATATATATAAACTTTCACCTTTCTCTCTCACATTCTCTATATTCCTGTCGTCTCTCTCTCTCTCTCTCTCTCTCTCTTAGTTCTCAGTGTCATGAACTTTCGTTACTAAATGCCTGGGTAAATAAAAGCAATGAAAAAACTCGAAAGTTCTGAATAGCCGTTGATGATGACCGGTGACAAGAGGCCAAGGCCGCCTTTCTTTTGTTCAGCAGACACTTGCAAATAGAACGCAACCCTCGGCGATTGTTGAGACTTGCACAAACTAACGACGAATTACTCTCGCTTTGCTTCTTTAAACCTTATTATTGTTTGGATACAAAACGAAATTCGTTGTTTGGGTTACTGAATACAGCAACTCTGAAGGTCATTGACGATTCAAGATGAAAAGTATGAGGTTAAAAGTATTGAAATTACAGGACTCAGCAAGACATTTTTCGACTTTGTTTTAAAAAACTTGACAATGCTTTTGGTTAAAAGCAATACTCATTGTTTGGTTTTACGAATAAAGTCACGTCACAATCCTGAAGGTTATATAGGTCAATTAAGAGAAAGATGTATAAATATTACTGGTTTTTTCTCCGGTTTTATGAATGTTGATGAAAAACTGATTTTAGAAGCATATATATATTATATATATATATATATATATATATATATATATATATATATATATATATATATATATATATATATATATATATATATATATATATATATATGACAAGATGATAAAAAGGTCTATTGAGTAAAGACAAGAAATTTCCTGATTATTGAAAAATGGCGGTGTCTTCCCATTTAGACACAGTAAATATACGAATCTGTTAACCTTCGAGCTAACAAAACAAATTCGTATATTTTCCTTAACAATACTAAAGGCGGTATTCGGGAATTAAAAAAAAAAAACGTACTATTAGTATTGAAAGTTAGTTGTTATGAAGTAATATTTCACTGAAATGTACAATATAATTTAAAAATCGCCAAAAAAAAAATTATCATTGTTTAAACGAAGCCCAAGTTACATCAATTGGACTGGGAGTCCTTGACAATAAGGAAGACATGTAACTGAATTTACTTGTTACCTTCGCAACAGTTCGCAACAGGGATTCTAAAATGGCACACAACAAAAATAAAACACCTAAAACATATGATTCCTTTATATTGCCTTTTGTTTAAATCTAGGCAAAAAATAACTGCATTTGCTTGCAAGTATAGGACCAACTTGCTTTGTTTTTACAGCCTTCGTACGTTGTGTTCTCTGTGCTTGTTTATCAACATTACTCTTTTGTATTTACAAATAATATTAATAGAATCCAAAATTGGCTTATTCAAAGGATTAGTAACAACAAACCTAGCTACTGGCAGTTAACAGACTGTTATCGGGGCTGTTTTTTCCTGTGTTTTCTTGTGACAATATCTTGCTATATGTATCCCGACATAAAATTTTAATTTGGTCAGTGGTCTTTCATAGATGCCTAAAAACATTTTTAAGTGACATTGATAATTGGAGAACTTGACTTACAAGTTCTGTTTTGCTTTTATCATTGCTTTTTTTATATCTGGCAAAACACCTTTGTTATTCGAAATATTTTTTCTTGTAAATGCCAGTTACATGGCTTGTTTATATTTGTTTATAAATAATAATAATCTTATATCCACATTTATTTTAATTTCCTTGCCATTAACACTATCTTCGAATAATAAGTTCCACATTTATTACATATGCCGTCGTCCAACAAGGGCTCGACCCTTTCCTATGTCAGTATTAACGAAAATATTAAACTAATTGTAATAAGAATAATAACTGCGCTTTAGCCTTAAATGTTTCATTTGAAGTAAAATGAATTACTTCGTCTTCATTAACAATTTATCATCCTATTCTATTCTGTCAAATGAGCAGTCATTTAGAATTCTCTTAAAGAACTGTAATTACAGTTGCAACCCATCACACACACACACACGCACACATTTCTTCTCTCTTCTCTCTCTCTCTCTCTCTCTCTCTCTCTCTCTCTCTCTCTCTCTCTCTCTCTCTCTGTGAAAAGATAAATGTGAGCTTTCAATGTCAGTATTCCTCCAGGGATTATCAGATAATTTGTTACCTCAAGGTAACGCACCATTTTTCAAGTATCGACGACATATTCAGGAGTAAAGAATCTATCTATTTTTGATGAACTTGCTTCTGAAAGAAGAGAGAGAGAGAGAGAGAGAGAGAGAGAGAGAGAGAGAGAGAGAGAGATGAGGATGGTTTCACGTCTAGAAAGCCATTATATCATTACTGGTTATTTGGTTACAGATGAACGAAATTCAGGGAAGAAAATTAATTATGCAATTAAAATCCTTCCTCAGTTGTAAAGAAATAAACAGTCAGACGAGAGAGAGAAGAGAGAGAAGAGAGAGAGAGAGAGAGAGAGAGACGGGGGGTGGGAGAGAAAGCGCTCCCCTATTTTACATAACAGTAAGGAATATTTTTATACGTCTCTCTAATCCTAAGACTTGTTGAATATTCAATGTGCTTCGTTGGATAAAACTTCCTTATGTAAGAAACTTTTGAGTATTCAAACTGAAGTGAAACTGAAGTTCTGAAGTTTAGAGAGTGAGTGTTCAGTAAAAATGAAATCGAAAGTCATAGCATATCAAGTAAGTTCTAGAGGATGACAAACAACATACACACTTGTACACAAACAAATTAATATATATATATATATATATATATGTATGTATGTAGTATGTATCACATATGCAAAGTAAGAGTAGATTAAATAAATATCTGAACAACAAAATTAAACATGAAATTCATTACATCACAGTAACTTAATAATTATGCTTCCCAAGCAAATGTAACAAGTTTTTTTTTTTCTTATTAAAGATTCCTTTATTTTAAAACTGGTTTCTTGAATTATAATGATGAACAGATAATTGGAAATGTTTTTCAATGAATCATACATTTAATGTTATATTTTTTAAAAAATCATATTTTTTTAATAAAGTTGATTAAGTCTTTAGAACCAGAATAATAAGCTGGACAAAGGTCACTGTATGGAACGAATTTCTCAAAAATTGTTTTAAGATGGGCTGTAAACTACGCCATATACTTATTTAGGCTGTTGCCATTGAACAAGATTGAAAACTGAGAAATCAAATTGTAAAAAAATATATATATGTATCTTTACCCCTGGGACAAGAAAGCAAAAGTTGTCTGACAGGCAAAGAAAGCGATTAATCATCATCATAATTTCAAATGTTTCAGTATTGTTTTTATGTTAATCAGTCTCCCCAGCCACCCTCCCTCTCTCTCTCTCTCTCAATGTAAAAATGTACTAATATATACACATAGGTGTAGGGAGCTACATACGAATGCATACACAGAAATACGTATATACGATTATCATAAAAATGCATATGTATAACTAATGTATTATAATTCTGAATTAAACGCAATGCAATAAGAACGTTAATCTTGTAATGTCAGGTGAATTTATAACTATAAAGTAAGAACGTTTTTGTTCACCATTATCTGTAAGTACGAGAGCGTAACTACTTCTCAAAGAAACATAACAACAACATAAAATAAAAATACGAGGCACAGATTGAAACAGGATAACCCTGAATGAATGCGTACACCCACCGGAAAAAGATTATTGTTGCTTGTTTATACCTCAAGGGAGGAAGGCTAATCTCCTTCTGGGAATGTGTGTGTGTGTTTGTGAGTGTGTGTGTGTGTGTGTGCGCGTCTGTGG
>NC_087221.1:26514512-26549512 GCF_015104395.2 Macrobrachium nipponense
ACACCAGCCATATCAGATTAGATGGTAACGCCTCAGATAAGATTATAACACCAGCCATATCAGGTAAGATGGTAACACCTCCGATAAAATTGTAACTCCAGCCATATCAGATAAGATGGTAACACCTCAGATAAGATTATAACACCAGCCATATCAGATAAGATGGTAACACCTCAGATAAGATTATAACACCAGCCATATCAGATAAGATGGTAACACTTCAGATAAGATTGTAACACCAGCCATCTCAGATTGGATGGTAACACCTCAGAAAAGTTTGTAACACCAGCCATATCAGATAAGATGGTAACACCTCAGGAAAGTTTGTAACACCAGCCATATCAGATAAGATGGTAACACCTCAGATAAGATTGTAACACCAGCCAGGCTGCCGCATCCCACATCTGATCTGTGGTACTCATCAATCCTACACCAGCTCTTTGCATATGTTTCCTGATTGCAGGATTGCAAGCCAATCATTCCTATTGATTTCCATGCTTCAGTTGTAAGTTAAACTTCTACAAAACAGTAGTAGGAATTACCAATTTTTATTTTAGATAGAAAATCATTGATAAGGTTACAACCAATTTTCGTTTATCTTCCTTTTCTTTTACCAAAAAGTAAAAGGTGTCTACAATTAGTTTTGCAGCTATAATTTTCTGATAATGCAGATACAATTAACAATAATATTTTTTTCAATAATCAATAACTGTTCATTCGGATGCCAGGCTAGATAATAATAACCCACAAGAACGCCCGGCTTAACCCTCTCTCTCTCTCACACACACACACACACCAATATCATTATAAATTCCCATTCATTACTTTTAGAATATCATGATACCTTCCCCTGCGACAGGTGTGGCACCGGTGCCAGAAATCGTTACAATTTCATGGTTCTGAGGAATTACGTCAGCGGTGCCGCCTATTAAGAAGTGCGTGACAGGAAGTCGTCCCGGCCGAGGTGAGAGGTATACGGTGCCCAATTACTACGAGCAGTAAGGGCGAAGTTAGCGGGATAATGTACTTGATGATGAGCCTTAATTAAAACCATGGCATATGCCTTTATTTCCGACCGACATGTGATGCCCGTGTTACGTAAATGCAGGCAATCAATAGTAGAAAGTGGGAGGGAGAAAGAGAGAGAAATGTCTTAATTCATGCAAAATATTATTGGAATTGAAAGGGTATTGCTTCGAAAATTACCTTCTCATCATGGGTATAATACAGATAAGAGACTATCTTACTCTATACTATTGATTGGCTGCATTTTACGTTTGTGTATATATATATATATATATATATATATATATATATATATATATATATATATATATGTGTGTGTGTGTGTGTGTGTGTGTGTGTGCGTGTGTGTGTGTGTGTGTGTGTGTGTGTGTGTATGTATGAATGTGTGTGTGTGTGTGCAACCATTTGCCACATCTAACATATTAGCTTGGAAGCTACTAGGACAATGCATACTACTACGTACTCAGCATGTTATTCATTGTTATTCGCCTATTCCAGTACAAGAATGTGCGGAGAAAATTTGACTTACTTAAAACATGCTCGACGGTTCCGGTCTGGAAACTGACATAATTTGTTTACTGGTATCTGACATGAGATTGCATTAGGCTAACTCAGAAAGTATTAGAAGAATTCGTTTAATTATACATTTAATTAGTGCAACAATGATTGTTAGTAGCTAAGTAACGAAAAGTTGATGTATTCAGCTTATTAAGGTAACACAGAATGAAGGATATCCAATAAATTGATAAGAGGCTTCGAAGAGTCAAGTCCTTTTCCTTGATTGATTGCAACACCCCTGTATTTTCCGTAGTACCTGAAAGCCCTTTTTGTTTAGTAAACTAGTTCTATGTTTTTACACAAGCTGAATTAGTTCAATACTTTCCCCTGTGATTTAGTGAACGATGAATGACCTAATCTGTTTTTGGTTTTCTCTTCTGGAATCACATAACGAAAACATTCAATATATTCAGAGAAGATTATAATGAAAAGTAAACAAAAGCAATGATTTTCTTTACCTAACTCGGGAGGTATTGAGGTATTTGAAAGCAGAGAGGTGGGGGGAGGGGGTTAATGCAATAGGTCAGGATGTACAAATGGAATTCAACTAAATTCCGTTTGCAAAAGAAGTATGGCAGAAATTAAATGAGCAGAAGATATTCAGTTACTTTACAACACACGGGATGTGCCAAAATAAATTACATGCCCAGAAGTATACTCAATGGGCCGAACTCATTCAGAACAGAAGAGAAAATACCTAATTAAACACAGACATACTATATAACAAAAGGCTTCATTGTGTATAAATTTCATTGATATCTTCCTGATTTGGGTGATGGATTTTTTTTACAATTAATATGCAGTCATTGACAAGTATAACTGGCTAACTGAAAGAAATATCTGGTGGTTGAATTTATACTAACCACGAGATATGTAATTTGATGTCAGTCTATTTGAAAGATTTATTATAGTGGGGCATTCTTAAATAACCAATAATTTTCTCAGCATCATGAAAATATAATAATTCACTAGATATAAGCATGAGTTATTAGTAACATTGACAACTTAAATAAAAAAAAAAGCTTTTGAATGAAAAGCACTCATAAATTAATTCTGATAAAAGACCATCCTCAAAATTCGAGGTTACATAGATATTTGTCATACGGAGGAATCTTGAATTGTATTAAATTTACCCCAATTGATGTATAACTTAGGAACAACTGATTAATCAGACTAAAAATCTATTTAAATTCGCTTCGCGCCTCGTCAATTATACAGAAACGCCTCAGTCACTCTCTCACCACCTGCTTATCACGAGACCGTCACTGCTATACATAAAGAGTGAATCCTCACAGAAATAATGCGGATAATCGGGGTAACTTGTGACGTTTCATTCCTGTCCCATACAAAGAACCATATTTGGGTTCTGACTCAAGACAGAATCATTCTAAGAACTGGCATCATTGTCCGACCTGCCAATTCGTCATTACATTATCATATCAGCTGGTGAGTACAGAGGTGAGTAAGCGTTAGTCAGATGATGGTGTAAGATGAATGGGGATTCCTGGCATTTTTGGCAATGGTGGGGGTTACTCCATCACCGGATTGTTTGGTTTACTTTTGGGATATACAATAGCAGGTATGTATGGGCGGGATGTGTTTCTGTAAACAGAGACCATACTCCGTCACTTACACACTATATAATATATATGATATATATATATATATATATATATAATATATATATATATATATATATATATATATATATATAAAAATATATATATCTCTATATGGATTTATATATTAGAGGTGTATCGGATGTCTGAAAATTTGATTTGCGGATGCGGATGCGGATGCGGATATCAACTTTTTAAAATTTGTGGATGCGGATGCGGACACATATATCAAAAAATGAAAAATGCGGATGCGGATGCAAATGCGGATAATTGATGGCCATACCCTTGCGGATGCGGATGGGGATGCGGATTTTATGTAGGTCCAAGTAATTTCGATATATTTGAAGAAAGAGAATGGATACATAATATTTGCTGAACTGGTTGAACAAAACTGATACTGTACTTATGTGCGTATCTGCTGTATGCTTCCATATGAACGTAAAAAGTACAAACAGTACATAAAAAGTACAAGCAGTACACAAACGTTTGTCGTTGTTTTGGCAAAAGGTTATTTCATACTCACTGCATAAGAGTAACAAAACTCAAAGCCAATCTTTGCTTTCAGAGAGAGAGAGAGAGAGAGAGAGAGAGAGAGAGAGAGAGAGAGAGAGATTTCCAAATAAACACAATACCTTTATGATCAACAACTGCTATGAGTGTCATGATGAAGTTGGCTTAAAACAAATGCTATAAAACAGGTATACTGTAACTGAGTTAATTATATCTTGTAATGTGCATCATGTATTCTGAATAAGTAAATGAAAAAGCCAAATTTAGAAAAACGACCTCTAAAGTTACCTACAATGTATGAGTATATGGATTATGGACTATTGAACACTGAGTAGGGGGTGACATCCGCATATCCGCATTCTCCAACTGCGGATGCGGATGCGGATGCGGATGTTGCATGTGCTGCCAATGAGGATGTGGATGTGATGCAGATGTTTAAAACTTGTCAATACGGATGTGAATGCGGATGCGGAGTTTCTAAAAAATGCGGATAATCTGCGGATGAGGATGCGGATGCGGATATCCAATACACCTCTAATATATATATATATATATATATATATATATATATATATATATATATATATATATAATGTATATATAAATATATATATATATATATATATATATATATATATATATATATATGCATGCGTGTGTGTGTGTGTGTGTGTAGAATCTACTATACACTTTTTACTATGGTGAGGGTGGGTCTATTCCAGTTCTAATAGATGTATCTGAAAACGACAGGTATATGTATGTATGAGAGGCAAGAGACTTTTATCCTTCTTGTGGTCTGGTAGGCAACGTGACCTCGTTGTGATTATGGTAACTCGTGTTCGTTTCAAGCTGCGGGACATCATAAATTTCTTCATATTTCTTGCCCTTGGATCTCGAGGCTTAGTAGTGACAAGTGTATCCAGAAAAGCGCGAAGAATTAGAGAAGTTAAGAGGAGCATTGTGGCTATTACAATTACATTCACACATACACACACACACACACACACACACACACACACACACATATATATATATATATATATATATATATATATATATATATATATATCATATATATATATATATATATATATATATATATATATATATATATATATATATATATATATATATATATATAATCTTAAATGTATACATAAAAATTACAATATGAGACATTCCTGAACAGAGGATGTATCAGAATTTTAATAATAAAAGAGTAATGCAGAAAAGGATTTCCTTGACACGTCTATCAAAACTGCCTATATCAAAACCTGTCATTCAACCGTTTAAGTGGTCCATTTTATGCTGGCGTTGAGTCATGCATGATAATGCTATTGGGTCATACACCAAATTTGGTCCTGCGCTGATAGCCCCATTTTTCAAGCCTGTGTTGTAATGACCTCATATTGTTAAGTATATATCATAATAATAATAATAATAATAATAATAATAAAATAATAATAATAATAATAAAAAATAATAATAATAATAATAATAATAATAATAATAATAATAACAATAATAATAATAATAATAATAAAGGATAATAATAATAATAATAATAATAATATAAAATAATAATAATAATAATCTAATTGTTATAACATTTTTCTTGTGCTTTTTTTCATAAATTGCAATATCTGTTTATATTGGTCTGTTTTTATATACATAAATGTATAATATGTGTATATATACATATGTATATATATTATGTATATACTATTTATGCACACACATACACACACACACACACACACACATATAGTATATATATATATATATATATATATATATATATATATATATATATATATATATATATATATATATATATATATATAAATGATATGTAATATATATTCAGTATCCATACCACAGATACCGTTAGAGGCTCCTGCCGCTCTGCTAGAATTCCTTCTCCCAACACAATTCGACAATCATTAACCAAGTTTGTCTCTGAGGACACTTCCCCTCCTTAGAAGACACATCCTCAACAGGGACGTTACGTAACACCAAAACCCAAAGGTATTAGGACGTTGCACAACGTGTAATTTGGTTATTCCTTTAACTACGGCTAATACGACGGGAACAAATCCTTCCAAATCAGAAACGGGGCAAGCGTAAACTATTTGACCTCGAAACTGTCGGCCAGAGAGTAATTAGGAGTCCCTCGGGTGCCCAAGAACGGAGGGTGTCCTTCAGAAGTCCAAGGACAGGGTAGCCGAGGAGGAGGAGGGGGAGGGGGAGGGGGAGGGGGAGGGGAGGGGGAGGAGGAGGAGGAGGAGGATTAGGGTTGCGGCTCCCCAGAGACATAGTAAGCACGTCCTACCGTCATTCTAGGTATAGGCCTATTGACTCTCGTTTAGTTTATAGGAGCGCTAATAGTCTTAAGAAGAATCTTATTAGTGTGAGCCTAAACTAAAGGCTTTCCAATAGTTAGTATAAGAACTATCTGGTTCCTCTATCGCTTTTATTTCTTTTCAGTAAAGCATCAAAGAAAGAGAGAGAGAGAGAGAGAGAGAGAGAGAGAGAGAGAGAGAGAGAGAGAGAATCCTCTGGTTAAAATCTTGCTACTGAACGAAAAAATACAATTCACATTAAACAATGAAATGTTCATGAAGGCATCAGTACATCATCTTCTTACGAAAAGTTGTTACCTTAGTAGCAGTAAATTTATTCATTTGGTTTTAAAACACGTACCCCACTTTATAAAAACTAATCATTCTACGAAAAAGTCGACTGACCAAATGATTTCTCGGCACGTAAGCGTACACAAATTAGCGTACACACAAAAAGACCCTCACGATACAGAGACACTTTGTACTTGGTATAACTTAGCAAAGGTTTCTTTGTTAAAAGCTGTCTCTTGCTTTCGTGAGAGAAGATTGTAAATCAGGCTGTGATGTAAGTTAATCACATATGATTTCGTTTCATTTTGCCGTTAAGAAGTTACTTTACTGTACGACCATTTAAGCTGAATGACCTCGGGAAGGAAAACTTCTCTGAAAAATGAACCATTTGTCAATCCTTCTTCGTTTGTTTGTTGTTTTGTTTGTAAGATGTTTTTACGTTGCATTGAACCAGCGGTTATTCAGCAACGGGGCCAATGGTTTTACGTGACTTCCGAACCACGTCGAGAGTGAACTTCTATCACCAGAAATACACATCTCTGAAAGCTCAATGGAATGCCCGAGAATTGAACTCGCGGCCACCGAGGTGACAGGCCAAGACCAAACCGACCACGCCACTGAAGCGCTATATACTTCTTCGTGCCACATGAATTGGGATATTGCATACATATAAACTTACATACATACAGTCATAATCAGTTTGTTGAAGACGACTTCATTTAATTAAATCAACGTTGTTTAACTTCCTCGAGCATTCTACTGGACCAAAATAAATAAATAAATAAATAAATAATAATGAATGAAATATGAAACAAAAATTCGTGCTCTAAGCAGAACGTTGCTAAAGGAAGTTGGCACAGGCCTGTGGAAAAAACCCTTTTTTGAGTGGTCATAAAATATATCTTATTTTCATTTTTTTTTCTCTTTTCTAAAACATTGAAAAGGTTACTTCCCTTACTTGGTGTTTTGGTCTTTTGTTTAAGCAACAGATTCCGAGTATGTGTGTTTCCACGCTACTATTTGTGTGTATTTTGTTTCTAACCAAAAACTCGATATAACCAAAGATGAAATAAATGAAGGGAAAAATAAGTACGTTGAAACTCTTAAGTATTTACTCAGATTAAGATCACTATAATATAAAGCTAGGAGACTTATAAAGTATAAAAAGCTTTCTAACCCATAAACTGGATATCGCTTTATAAAATACAAAGGTACCTGCCACAGGACTTATTCTTTTAAAAAAGTACAAAGTAAAAACGTAAATAATACTAAGCGTTTACCGCAAAATACCTTATTAAAAATAAAATGTACACCTGTAAAAACACCTCATTAAAAATAAAATGTACACCTGTAAACACACTTCTGCTAATTAGGAGTATTTCGATGAAAACAACCCACACAATAAATTGTTCTGAAAAGTACGCAACGATGCAGTCATAAAAAAAAAAAAAAAAAACACTCGTAAAAATTCCAAAATAAACACGACCGTGATTAGCCAGTCATAAACACGGGTGTGCCCCTGAGTGTATGAACCTGCGTAAACAAACCGCACCAACTTATTTACAAATTCTTCATTCGCGCTATTCGCTGTAAACACGTCTCGTGTCAGTTGTGGTGAAAGGGTCACCGTGTGTGTGTGTGTGTGTGCGTGAGCAGGGAGAAGGAGGGGGCGGTATGTGGAGGGGAGTGTAAGCCCTCGGAGGGATAAAGGTGAATTAGGAGTAGGGTAGTGTTCATATCTATGTATGTAAGTGGCTGCATATTTCAGCTTTGTGCAAATGTCAAAAACAGAGAGAGAGAGAGAGAGAGAGAGAAGAGTACATGCAGTGGAAAAAAAGTGACTACAGTCAGCGTTCACACTATGATGCAATGTGGCTGAATTTAAAATGTTCGAATGATGCTTACATGGAAAAACTTCATGTCGCATATTAGTCACAAATATGAAACAACAAACATCGTTTAATATCGAATTCACTGTAAATTGGGAGTAACTTGAATCCAATGGCAATAAGTAATGATAAGAGCTTATGTGTTACTGTAAAAAAAGTCATGCATGCATAAATGAACAAAATACACACATACATACATTATATCTCTCTCTCTCTCTCTCTCTCTCTCTCTCTCTCTCTCTCTCTCTCTACATATATATATATATATATATATATATATATATAGATATATATATATATATATATATATACACATATATATAGTATATATATGAAAAACTGTATCATTATATATCCGTGATCACTATTATTTACCAATATCATTGTTTTTATATTTTATTACTTGAATCAATTCATGTACACAATGAATTTTTATTTACGTTATATATATATATATATATATATATATATATATATATATATATATATATATATATATATTCACATAGTGTCTGTATCACACTCCTATAAGTCAAATGCAAGTCAAGTTTGAGTAATATTCAGTAGTTGGTTTTGGTAGCTGACCGAGCTAATGTAAGTGTTTACATAATAAAAATATGGAATGTTAGTCCATATATATAAAAGATTGCTTGCAGGAATGTGATCAGACTAGAGACGCTAAAGATGACGTATACAATAAGTATGTAGGCTAAGTTGACATGCCTTCATCTGTGGTCATTCATTTGTTTTGAAACAGTCCAAGCTCCCTGCTTGAGACAACTACCCCGACCTATGATTCAAACGGCCTACGTGATCTGTAGCGTGTCTCATTTGATTGTGTGTTCGTATGAAACTATGTCATTTGTATGTATGTTCATATGTTCGAACTACTGTCTGCTCCTTCATAACTTGTAACAGAGATGGTAGACGGGAGAACAGAGTTAGCTATCGTCATTAGAAGACCTGTACCTCTTTACCTAAGCTGTATCATGTAGAGGAATAGGATTAGCCATCATCATTGGCAGAAGCGATCAAGCTATCGTTATTAGAAGACTTGTACAATCATATCTGATCTTCACCATGTAAAACTTCAGAAGAATACATATAGTTTTTATATTTCGTGTTTTCTACAAGAACCTCCTCACCATGAGTTTAACACATCGTCGTAATAACAAACAAGATAATACCGACTTCGTAAATGATCTACAAACCCCCAGACACTCCATTGAAGATGGAAGTGCAATACCAACCGACTTAGCGTAAGATTATCGCTAGTCTAACATTACCTCATAGGGCGCCTTATCATACAAGGCACAAGCCCTAATATTGGTGGCCAGCGTACCAGAAGAACTCTACAACGTCCTACGAAGAAAAACCAGAATAATAAATCATGTATCATAAGAAGTCAACGACGACGGAAGCAGCAGATTCTTCAAGCAACATAGTATCATCGTAGTGAGCGACTTCAGAAAACAACAACAAGAATTCTTTAACGACGACGAAAGCAAGAGACTTCTTCAAGCAACTTAGTATCATCATTAGTGAATAACTTCAAGAAACAAAACCGACGTGTCCTTTTTCCTACGACAACGCAAGCTTCGTCTCTCATTAGAATCATTCAAGAAAACATCGTTAGTGAGCGTTTCCGGCACTGCAAGAAACAAACCGAACGCGTCTGCAGCATCGGATCTTTCAAGGGCTCGAATCATCGAAACAACGCGCACGGGGGAAACTGAAGCCAAACCAGGTCATCCGCTAAATAGAGAAGGAGGACCAAGGCCGTGTGTCCGTTATCGGAACAACCGTGACTTCCCACAAAAGCAAGCTAAGTACAATTTTTTATTCATTTGAGTAACTTTGAGTGTTTCCTTTGCAGGTCGAATTTCGTTATTCCTGTGGCTGAAGTTACGAGACATTCTTAATCTTATTTTTTTTACAGAAATTATCTACATCATTGAGATATTGCTACTGCGAGTTTTTATCTTTGAGTGTCTGTTTCCAGAAGTTCTACTGAAATATCATAATCATATACTATGTTAATTTTATCATTTTGGGTGATTATTAATCCCTTACGTAACAAATCATATTAAACAGTGAATATGCGTTTACGCAGTGGACGTCTGTATTTATACAGATGCATGGATAGGGTCGTTAAGCACCGTAGTGATTAGAAAACACACAAAAAACAAGTGGAACACCGTACAAATCTATATAAATTAGAGGTAACCTATTTCGGGTCATGACAATAAATGCTCCTTTGCAAGTCCCGATCGCAGTTTTAGCCTTGAGTTTTTTGAGTTATATAAAAATCGAACCTCAATGACTCAACTTAACTTTAAAATATGGCTGGATTGCAAGGAATAACATGTCTGTAAAAAAACTTTCATCAGGCTAAATGGCGCTGACCAGGATCCCTCACTATTTCAAATTTTAGCAAAGAATGAAGAAGTACAAACAGTTAATATTGAATGCAGTATGGATAACTTGTCTTATTAGTAATCGCTCAGTTCCTAATAGTTTGTCATTCATTGCTTTATACGTAACCAGCAACATAATGCTAAAAAACACACAATACGTTGCCGATGGTAATAAAGAGAAGGATCTTAATTATTACAAAAAAAAAAAAAAAAATAGAAACAGTAGCCCGTTCAGAATCAAACAAGCAAACTCGGTGACTGTGTCACCTAGTCAAGCGGTCAAGGTCAGTCAAAAACTGCCGAAGTGTTCAAAGCATAGCAAATTCCATACAATAAGCGGACTCTAGCAGAGTGGGGAAAAGCGAGGTGTTCGGTTCATACATACCGATATCTTTTTGAATTAAAAAGGATTTTTCCTATGAAACACACGACCGTATAAAGTAATCAGAGCAGGTTTTCGTTTTTTTTTTTTTTTTTTTTTTTTTTTTAAATACGTAAGTTATTATAAGTAGTGGTGGATAAGCCCACCTGTACGCGCCGTAAAAATTTAGAATATCTTGTTTTATTTCTTTAGTAAACGTAATATCCTGTATTTACGGACATCATTGTCTGTGTTCGAACTTCCCTAATGAGAAGTCCGATAAGCGAGCGCTTACAGATACCTCTATAGTTATAAAAAACATTGATCTGTATCTAGCGTAATTGTAAGATTCATTATCTAGGGGTATACAAAATATTATCTTACATCCTGCAAAATAAGGCGTGTTTATCAAAGGGAAATCCTATAAGCCTTCCAAACCTATTAAAATCCGTTTGAACAAAAATGAGACAGTTAATCAAATAATAACTTATATAAAGGAACTATACATTTGTCTCATAAATCGTAACATTGTTCAAATGACCCAAACAGAATTCTCCCACAACCGCAGTCGCACTTTGCACGCAAAATCTCGAGAAGCATGCACCCTCGAATGTCTTAGTGCGTGTAAAAAGACTTTGCTGGGAAATGAAATTTTAATCCTTCCCGACACTCTGAAATATAACGATTCCGCGAACAAAGCCCTAAAAGTATACATATCGTGGATACGGAAGTTATAAATATCGCATTTTTTATTGTTGCTAATTTTTAATCACGCCCAACCAGTCGTGGATGAATCTCTCTGATAATCTATCTAAAGTAATATCCGTAAAGTCATTCAAGCAGAGGTGATTCAGCAGAATTTTTTTTTTTATCTTCTACCTGAATACCAGAAGTTTCTCCACTAGCGAGTGATCTCTAGGAGAAAAACGGATGTCATTGAAAACAAAATACGGTCTAAGGACAAAACATAAAGCTATATACGTACCTTCGCATAGACTCTCAATGAAATTTCAAAATAGAGATAAATGACGAAGTTGAAAAATGTTAGTAATAGGAGTCATTAGGAAATCATATAAGCCCATATAATTTTTCCCTCAAACGTCATGCCATAAAAGATCGGACTTGGCGTATCTGCGTAGATTTCTGTCGCTTAAACAAGGAAACGACTCCCGATAGTTTCAGTGCCATGTAGCGACGACATCTTATCTCTGTTAGGTTAGAATAAATTTTTCACCAGCTTGGACTTACTTAAAAGCTTTTACCAGATACCATTACCTAAGTGATTGTACCTCATACACCGTTTTCAGCACACTCAGGGGACATTATCAATTTTTACGTATTCCTCCGGCTTACGTTGCGCCCCAATTACAATATAGTGTTTGGAGACTTTTAGGGGATAACCTACATGCCTATATGGATGATCTTGTAATCTTTTCTAATACCTTAGAAGTACATTCACATAAAGTAGAGCTAGTGCTACAGAGACAAAGACAAATAATCTCAGAGTAAAATATCTAAATGTGAGTTTTAAAACGAACATGTTGATCTAGGTTTTTATGTGTCTAGTCAAGGTCTTTAAATGAGTCCATGGTAAGGTGTTGGCTATTCATAACTTTCCGGTACTTATTAACGTAAAAGGGGGATACAGCACTTTTGCGCTGTAGTGGGTATTACAATCGTATGGTAAATATGGTAACTCTTCAATCATGACAGCTCCTTTTAACAGATCTTACGAAGAAGAGCGTAGATTTATTATGGTCTGAAAAGCATATCAACAGGCGTTCGATATCTTAAAAGCGGAAAATGCAGCTTACCTAACTTAAAAATCCCTGATTTAAATAAGGAATTTTTTTTTATTGCAACAGACGCCTCAGACCAAAGGGTAAGAGGGATACTACTTCAGTAATATGATAAACAGTTCTTCCCTATAGCTTTTTATTCACGTAAACTAAAGCCCTCTGAAAGTAAATATGCAGTAATAGGCAAGGAAGGGCTAGGTATCTTTAACACTAGTACATTTTAAGTTCATAATCTATGGCTATCCTGATAAAGTCCTTACTGAACATGAGTCCTTTACCGAGTTTTTCAAAGGCTTTAATCACAGTCCAAAACAAAAGGAACTCGGTGACAAATGATCATTCAGGTCTTTGGAGCCAAGATAAGATATCTACCTGGGAAAGCAAATATCATAGCTGACGCATTATCCCGCAATCCCGCACCCATACAGCAAAGAACCATTCATTGGACTAAAAGATATAGAAACATCCGTGCCTATTGTTAAAACCGTATCTAAACAAGAAAATCCTTAACCCAAGATGATCGCGAGCATGAATATCTGGGTCGGAGCGCAGAACTGTTACAAACTGAACAAAGCAAGTGTCAACAGCGATAAGCAAAACAATAAACACCAAACAATAAACACTTCGAAAACGGAAACAGGGTCAGTGGCTAGGCAAAAACAATAAACACTTCGAGCAGAAACCCTAAAGCAAAAGTATATTTTAATAGTATTTGGTATCGAATAATGTAATCAAATGTAATGTTCTATGTAGGTCTGTGACGAGGAAAACCCGAAGAACACAGCAGAGGACTAACGACCAGGTAGTAGTAATAATCTCTCTCATACCAATCGTCATAAACTGGTTGCATTCCGTCATCCAGGGTTCCCTCCTATGTCACAGAAAGCCAAATCACTGTTTTACTGGCCTACAATGCTTACAGATATAAAAAAGCATAACTGATTGTAACACGTGTCATGAAAACAAGGGACACACTAAGACACCTGTCAGTTAGGCCTATCCTGTGCAAATCAATCCTTGAAAGAATATACGTAGAATTATTAACAGAATTACGAGTCTGACAGAGGGAATAAACACTTCTTAGTGTTAATAGTTCCTTGACACGTTATATAGAATTAATAGCACTAAAAACAAAAACACCGCAATTGAGTGCGTTAGGAATATTTATGAGTGCTAAATCAGTAAATATGGAATTCAACACATAATAATCTGTGACTCGGGTGGTGTAAATCAATAATAATCTCCTTAACACGTTGTGTGAATTCCTTTTCCATTAAGAAAACCATAATATATTTTATCACCCAGAGTCAATCGGTTTGGTAGAATACCGGATAATTAAATAGGAAGTGTCAATGTCTTACGAGTTACAACTCGTGATGTTGGATCCGAACTGGATTATAGCGGTTCTCGCGGTTTTAAATACCTTTATCATTTATATCTTGTATCTATAGAATTGATGCCGCAAGTAGCCTTATACGGTACGCCGCTAGAACACTCTTCCACATATTCAAGCCAACCATTAATTTATCAAATATATATATAAAAAATATAAATAAATAAATATAAAAAAATAAAATAAAATAAATATGGATACAAGTGGAGTCAATATAATACACTCCGTAAGAAGTCGGAAGGGTTACAAATTATAATAAAAAGGAATCACGATAAAATCAATAAGCAAAAACGTAACCATAGATAATTAAATATCCAAATATATATGCGTAAAGATTTGAACTCTAACTTAACGCTTTAGTAATGAAAAATAAGCTAAAAGTTCAAACACATATCCAAAATCTACTGACATTTATTGTCTGTCCGGTGATTTATATTCGTAGTCAATGAAAAAAAAAAATAATAATAATAATAATAAATAAATAAATAAATAAAATAAAATAAAAGAGATTTTAAAGTCAGGAAGTCTAGAAGTGAAAATGTTATCTATGGAATAATCCTATATGAATCTTATACAGGGCTAATAATATATATAGAATTTGTATGGAAACCTTTTTCATTAGTTTCAATAAGGAATATTTAAGTTAACATAATCATGCAGTTTTCCAACATGAAACTAATATATTGTTCAATTTTGGTACTGTTTTTTTTCAGACATTCTTCTCATGTGGGGTCGATGTATTAAAAAACAAAAAATTATCCTAAAGTCGTATTTGTTACAGCAAGTAACGAACTCTAGCTGGCTGAGAGCAATCTCCTGCCAAGTGACGACGTCATCATTGCGTATCAGCATTTGTTCCTTTTAACCTCAATAATCTGCTTACACAGCTTCATCTGTGTGTCGTCTCTGCTTGCAAAACAGATTGACTGGAGAAAGGAATGCTTAGCCCGAACTTCTCTGGGCATGGCAGGCACGTTAGGTACAAGGTGTCTATCGGTGTGCGCAATGCAACTTTAGCTAAGGAGTTGCATCATTTTAAAATTAATAAACAAAATAAGGAAATAGAATTTCTATAACATCAAATGAATTAATTTTTCTCGAACCTCATAGACATTAGAAGTATCAAGATATATATGTGAAATATTTACTTGCAACATTAGCCTATTACAATTCAAGTAAAACATTCATGGGAAAATGTCACATTTTCTTGAAAAACCCAAAGTTTATTTAGAAATTAGTTACATAGTGGGTTTTTTTCGTTGCATCTCCTACCTATTAATAAAGTTTTTAAAATTAACCTCAGAGGATGCGCGCGAGAAAATTGAATATGAAACTTTTGTTAGGGCACATAGGATCAGATTTTATCACAACTTATTCAGTTGGCATAGAGAAATACAGAACATGATTAATCTTCTCTTGACTCTTATGTTGCCTGGCAATCTTACAAAATAGCTCCGTTTCACACTTCTTTGTCTAGTAACTTACTACCAGTAATATCGAATTTTCTTGGGATTCGTATTGAATATCTGTGTTTATTTTTTATAATTATGGATATTTTTACAGTCCTCATGACCTGGGTAGGTCACTCATTGTTTAATGCCATGGATAAAAAAGTTTGTACAGCGGACTCTTTGAATTCCAAATTATCAGCGAATTCATGTGGGTTAAGTCTGGTCTAAATGGCTTCTCCCCCCCGTATTTGGATGTCGTCTGAATTTACTTTGCCCTTGTGACAAGTATAATTCACTTGCAGGCTGATTTAATGGAACCTGGTTACAGTATCCTGCAGTACGAGAGTTTCACATCGCAACTTCAAAAAAATCGTTCGTCGCAGCGGACGACTACAGTCAAGTAACAACCGCCTACAATGTGAAAAGGAATTTTCATGGACTTCTTCGACCGACACCGTATCTCGTCGTTAATCTCGACCGACACCGTATCTCGTCGTAATCTCGTTTTAATGCGGAATGCTTGGCGGCTGTCGGAATCGACTACGAATGGGAATACTTCCGACAATTACGACCGAAGGATAGCAAACTCTACTTTGCTGGCGAAGACTCGTGCTGGGGATGTTTTTTTATTCATCGCGACGTAATCGTGTAGCTTAGGATGCAGAGAATAAGTATGAGCGCAAAAATAGAACGTGGACCCGCCCAGGCAAATTTTTACCCTGTTTTAACCCTGTGAAAATAGGCCGTTCATTGGGCCATAGGGTGGTTGTCTGGAACTGTGTAATGGACGAAAAGTGGTTCGAAAGCTAGTTAAATGTGAAGAGTAGTATAACCTCGGTCATGTATCCTATATAATATATAAAGTATCATGTATCCTATATATAATTGATCCTCAAATAAACAAAAGAGTCGAAATATATCTTTGCGTGTACGCAATTGGAATCTTCTTATATAAATGATCATAAATAACAGAATCTAAATATATCTTTGCGGTGTACGCAATAGGAATCTATTTAAAGTGCACATATATAATCAAATTATATGAATTCCATATACATATGTATAAAAAACAAATCAGGTAGCCTATAATCAATCGTTACCTTTTATCTTACCAATATCTGCAGTTATATGAGTTAGTATATGATTAAGGTATCAGATATATAACATTGTGCATAAAAAAAATCAACGAATCAATCAGCATAAACATTAATAATTTTATCAATTCATATATGAAATTTTTATCAGTTAAAATGTTTTTTATCATATTAATCTTCATTCATGCAATTATCAGAGTACATTAGTATTTTCTGTAGCATATGTATCTTAATGAGATGAAGTGAAAAACTGTATCATTATATATCCGTGATCCACTATATTTTACCAATCATTGTTTTGTTTTTATTTTAGTTACTTTGAATCAATTCATGTACACAATGAATTTTATTTACTTATATATATATATATATATAGATATATATATATATATATATATATATATATAATATATTCACATAGTGCTGTATCACACTCTATAAGTAAATGCAAGTCAAAAAAGTTTGAGTAATATTCAGAGTTTGGGTTTTGTAGCTGGACCGAGCTAATGTAAGTGTTTACATAATAAAAATATGGAATGTAGTCCAATATATATAAAAGATTGCTTGCAGGAAGTGATCAGACTAGAGACGCTAAAGATGACGTATACAATAAGTATGTAGGCTAAGTTGACATGCCGTCATCTGTGGTCATTCATTTGTTTTGAAAAAAAAACAGTCCAAGCTCCTGCTTGAGACAAACTACCCCGACCGTATGATTCAAACGGCCTACGTGATCTGTAGCGTGTCCTCATTTGATTGTGTGTTCGTATAATGAAACTATGTCATTTGTATGATGTTCATATGTTCGAACTACTGTCTGCTCCTCATAACTTGTAACAGAGATGGTAGGACGGGAGAACAGAGTTAGCTATCGTCATTAGAAGACCTGTACCTCTTTACCTAAGCTGTTATCATGTAGAGGATAGGATTAGCCATCATCATTGGCAGAAGCGATCAAGCTTATCGTTATTAGAAGACTTGTACAATCATATCTGATCTTCACCATGTAAAACTTCAGAAGAATACATATAGTTTTTTATATTTCGTGTTTTCTACAAGAACTCCTCACATGAGTTTTTAACACATCGTCGTAATAACAACAAGATAATACCGACTTCGTAAATGATCTACAAACCCCCACCCCCCGACACTCCATGAAGATGGAAGTGCAATACCAACGATTAGCGTAAGATTATCGCAGTCGAACATTACCTCATAGGGGGGCCGCCTTATCATAACAAGGCACAAGCCCTAATATATATATATATATATATATATATATATATATATATATATATATATATATATATTATATTCTGGTGTGTGTATGTGTTGTGTGTGAAACAAGTGTGGATGCGTATACGTGCATTGTATATACATTCCTTCTATAAATGGTTTCATTTTCACTAAGAAAATAAATCTTAGGCGTTTCCATGAGAAAATCCTGTGTTCCAAATACGAACTGGAGAAAAAATAGCGGGGAAAATAGAAATAGGAATTATAAATGTTAGCAACTAAGCATTCAGCAGTTTTTCCTGAATTAATTGGCAGTGTTTTCGGTTTAACAGAAATGTTAATGTAATTCAAGAAAAGACGCAGTTCATGTTTTTTTTCCTTTCTTTTACATGCTAAATGCACGAGGGTGTTGAAAATGGTAAAACGACCCCTCTCTGCTTCTGTCTCTCATTATTAACATACCATATAAATAACAGAGAGAGAGAGAGAGAGAGAGAGAGAGAGAGAGAGGGGCAACGTCATACCCGCCCTCCTCTCTCTCTCTCTCTCTCTCTCTCTCTCTCTCTCTCTCTCTCTCTTTCTAAAAATTCAATCCTTTTTCTTTTTGCATCTCTCTCCTTTGATAACAGAATAAGAAACACACCGATACCAATCAAACAACTTACCTTGAACATACCGAACATAAATAAAACACAAACTCATTCTCTCATTCTTCTTCTCTTGGAAAAACGATCCCGCCCTCTCTCTCCTCTCTCTCTCTCTCTCTCTCTCTCTCTCTCTCTCTCTCTCTCTGTGAGGGGCTGTAAATTGAGAGCATCCTGTGCACCCTCTATGAATGTAAAGGGGTCTCAAGGGACGTGTTGTGTCAGACAGCTGTTGCCTCTTATCCTTGTGAACGAGGAAAAGAGGCGTGACGTCACCCTGACGTCACGCAAACAGTGACGTCAAGATGTTTTAAATCTCTACACTGCGGATGGCAAAGTATACTGCAGATGTCAAATGACTTTTATTTTCTACTAATGAGGCGATTTTTTTAATTATAGAATTTTCAGTGGGAATAATAAGAATGGCATTTGTTCATATTTACATTTATTTTTGCTCTAGTTTTTTTTTTTTTATGAATACAACGTTAAGGCGATGCGCTTTACTAAGGCCTTAGGGATAAAGAATGAAGATTGATTATCACGCTTTGCTTCGCATCAAATCTGCATTTTCCACGTATATATATATGTATGTATATATATATATATATATATATATATATTATATATATATATATATATTATATATATATATATATAATATATATATATATATATATATATATATATATATATATATATATATATATATATATATGCAGGTAGACAGCTAATCAGTCGATATATGAAGATCAGAGGGCAGTGGAAACAGGCTGGTACATAAACACATCTTTATCAGTGCCGATGTTTCAAGACAACAAGTCTCATTTTCCAGGCTGTAAATAAAAGAATAAATCTTGTAAATTATAAAAACAAACAAATTATACAAAAATCTGCTTAAAACCAAATTTACATCAGGATACATTCATCATTGCAGGAGGTACCAACCTATACAGAGAAGAAGAAGGGCGAATGGAATAAGCAAAGAAGACTGTTTGGACAGGTAGAGAGGGGTGGAGGAGTTTTGGGCATTCAACAATGGTACTGTCTGTTTGATGGTTAGAGATTCTAGAATAGATAGTGCTAGCTCTGAAGAGGCCCTTGTTATAATTTTAAATTGATTGTATTCAATGTTGCTACTACATTTTTTGACATGTTCTCTTATGTTCGAAAATTCGGGATTACTTGAGAAGTCTTTGGGTGCAGCCCACGTTAGTTCCTCGAGAACACCGAAGACAACTGTACTTATATATCATCACCCCAGACGTCATAAGGTCGCCTAAACGGTCTTTAGTATTGGATCTTCAATACTAAAGACCGTTTAGGCGATTATGACGTCTGGGGTGATATATAAATACGATTGTCCTCGGTGTTCTCAAGGAACTTACGTGGGCTGCACCCAAAGACTTCTCAAGGTACGCACCGACTCTCACAGAGGCATTAGCTATCGAACGGGCAGTAAATTGAGTAATCCCGAATTTTCGAACATAAGAGAACATGCCAAAAAATGTGGTAGCAACATTGAATACGTAGCAACATTGAATACAATCAATTTAAGATCATAACAAGGGCCTCTTCCGAGCTAGCACTATCTATTCTAGAATCTCTAATTATCAAACCGACAGGACCATTGTTGAATGCCCAAAACTCCTCCACCCCTCTCTACCTGTCGTAACCGTCTTCTTTGCTTTACACCTGCCCTTATTCCATTCTCTTCTTCTCTTTTCCATATAGGTTGGTACCTCCTGCAATGAAGAATGTATCCTGATGTAAATTTGGCTTTAAACTGATTTTTGTTTTTATAATTTACACGATTTATTCTTTTATTTACAGCCTGGAAAATGAGACTTGTTGTCTTGAAATGTCAGCACTAATAAAGATGTTTTTATGTACCAGCTTGTTTTCACTGCCCTCTGATATATATATATATATATATATATATATATATATATATATATATATATATATATATATATATATATATATATATATATAATATTATATATATATATATATCTGTGTATTTTTGCGTGTATTACTGATGCACTCAACTTCACGTTACACATAAATAAACAACGTACATTGCCTTATACTGGGAAAAAGGACAAGAAACGTTCATCTGTAACTTTATAACCAAACTACAAAAAAGCATTAAAAAAGAAAAGCATCTGTTAATCATTGAAAAACAAACTAACAACAACAACACGTGGATGACTGTAATCACAAATATCTGAAATCAATCCCATTCTGGTTATGCAATGAAGTACTTAATTGAAAGCTGAATTAAAAATATTAATTCTGTATCACAGATTTTACTGAAATATTATTTTCTAAATTTTCACTATGTAACAGATTTGGACATTTTTTATAACTTTATTTATAATTATGCAATAAACTGTTATCTGTTAGTTCTTAACTGAAAGAAGGCATTTAAAATTCAAGGGTATTAAGCTTACAATAAAGAAATTAATTCTAAATGACTCATGTTTAACATAACATCGAGAAAACGGAACACATTTTTTTATATCGCTACAAGGGTGATTTTTATTATCAATTGGTACATATCATTTTATGTAAACATTAGCTTATTCCTAATTTAGTTGATTTTTTACTGCAATTACTTAAAATATGAACCTTTTCCTATTTACACGAATAGGCTCTATTCACAATTTGTAATAAACTTAAAAAAGCCCTGTACATATTTATCATATGATCATCTTTTAATAAACTCTATCATTATCAACTTTCATTCTTATCTTTCATTTTCAGATCTTACTACAATCCATCATTCACAACTTGCATTCTCTGGTAACTTTTTTTTCTATTAGTTTGTCCCAACCCTCAGCCAGTGGTTATTCAGCAACGGGACCAACGGCTTTACGTGACTTCCGAACCACGTCGAGAGTGAACTTCTATTACCAGAAATACACATCTCTCACTACTCAATGGAATGCCCGTGAATCGAACTCGCCGCCACCGAGGTAGCCGGCCAAGACCATACCGATCACGCCACTGAGGCGCTGGTATCATCTTCCTATCACTTAAAAGTATTCAGTCGCTAGTTCGCAAATTCTTACACATCTCTATTCCCGATAATTAATAAATTCGTGTGACTATACGTCCCTTTCATATATCTTTTTTTATTGTACATCAAAAGCAGTAGGCACGGAGCGTCCCACACACTGAAGAATGTATCTGAATTTATTTCAGGAGCAGAGAATATGAAATATGCCTTCAATATTTGCTCAAAGATCCGCGTTGAATCATCCCACGCTTTTTAATTAGACAAAAACAACTTCAGAAGTGTCAGTAGTTTGAGAGACATAAAACTAATACTGGGAATGTATCGGGGTATTTTGGTCGTTCGTTAGGATCTACACATATTTGTATATATACACACACACAAATATATATATATATATTATATATATATATATATATATATATATATATATATATATATATATGTATATATATATATATATATATATATGTATATATATATATATTTATATATATATATAATATATTATATACATATAACTATATATATATATATATATATATATATATATATATATATATATATATATATATATATATATATATATACATATATATGACTGATTTTAAATATAATTAAAAATTACGCAATGAAGATGAAATAAAAAAGGCACGTCAAAAAAAAATTATATACACCGTTGCAACCATTTATTTCAAATACTTGTTTATCCCTACTCATTGATGCCCAGGGCTACAGAGGTATCTGAAAAATATGGTTGCAACTCTTTATATATATATATTATACATAATATATATATATATATATATATATATATATATATATTCCTTTAGTATTTAATTTCTCATGAATGAAGAACGAACGAGGACAAACCTCTAATAAGGTTTATAAAAAAACATTACGAACAAATGTTGTAGCTTCGTCTGCATTTCCTTTTTATTTATAAGGATAAACGTTAGTGACAGGTGACCATCTGCGCAAGTATCAAGGTTAAAGGGTCCAGAGGATGTATATTTTGACAAAGTAGCCCAATCTAGTATCTTCTGTATGCACACATACACACAAACGCACACGCACACAGACAGCCAGACAGACAGACACACGCACACACATATATAAATATATATATATATATATATATATATATATATATAGATATATATATAATATATATATATATATATATATATATATATGTATATAAATTACTTGATTAATATGTTTTTTTAAACGTTTATTAACCATCTCATGAAAGGCTTAACGCCTTTGATCTACTTAAAAGCAAATGACTGAAGATATCACGTCTTTGTCACGCACAGATATGAGAGAGAGAGAGAGAGAGAGAGGAGAGAGAGAGAGAGAGAGAGAATCCACGTGACCTGACATGAAGTTATTCGTCACTTCGACTCGGTTTATGATATCAAACTGAAGTCTAATTACTTAAAGAGCATGTGCCTTCCATCTTTTTTTAGATCATAAGTAGAAGTTTCAATGCTTGTCATGTGAAGCTGGCTTTTTCATTTCCGAAGTTTTTTAATCCTGTTTTGAGGTAAATCCAAATGGTAGGGTAGGGTTAAAAATTCAGTGAAGTTTATCTAAAAAAATAATGAGGGAATCATGAAGTCCTCTTTGGAAAGATTTATACTATACATAAAGCCATCCGAAGTTATCAAATTGAAGTCAGGTTATTTGTCAAAAGGGAACTAATTAATAACTCTGTCTATTATCGGAAGTCTTCAAGTGCGTTGACGCGGAATGAAAGACAGAATTCAAGGGAAACATGAAATGGATTGTGCGATAAGCAAAAGAGGAAGTGAAAATCTGGAAAAATCATAAGAAATGTGAAATTTTAGGAGGATTCTTATTGGTTGCCTAAGTTTCTGCCTACACACAAATTCTTATGTACATGTGAAGGTGGGATTTCACGCCCAATGCTCTCCTTTTTTAAACTCCCAAGCAAAAGACTGTAATACCAGTATACCTAACATGGTTCCTCATATAAAATTTGATCGATTAATTGGTAAAAGAAATCTTTAAATTTTTAGAAAACAAGGCATAAAGATCTAGATAAAAACGACACATTATTCTTTCACAATTCTTTGGAGAGATTCAAAGGAGACTGACAGTCTCCTGAAAAAAGGATGTAAATCAGTGCGAACAGAAACGATCAATTAGGGAGAACAAAGTGATCGCTCGTCAATTTTTCTCTTAACAGTTGTTAATCGAGGTGGTGGGATGGATCGTAGGAGTTCATCGTTAGTGAAACAATATAATGGACGGTTTTTCTATTGAAAAGAGGCAGCAAGTGATGGGGTTATGGAGCCCGGATTCAACAAAAGGGTCATACAAAAATTGAAGGTTAACGCTCATTTGAAACCCGGATTTAACATACGTCAGCAATATATTCCTTTCATGCAGGTCAGCATTCCAACACTTTAAAGCATGCTATCGTCATAGGCTTATGTATGCTGAGAACTTATTGAGTAATCCAGAAATCTACGGTAAAGACAACCCACTTTTTACTAAATCCTATTTTGCTCCACCGAAACTGTTCATGGTTGTACGTACTTCGATTAACACGGCCTTATGCCAACACGGACCTTTGGCTTTAAAAGTCCCGTAAATATGGCAAGATGTGGAAAGTACTAGGAGGTCTGGTGTAGACCTCCGGACACTCCGGACACTGGCCCACCAACACAGATGTGTCTTCCTCTTCTCATTTTCATAGGTCTTAAGATTAAAGGACATTATCATATATATCTATCTATATATATATATATATATATATATATATATATATATATATATATATATATATATATATAAATTATGGTGACCGGTAAGAAGACTCCTGGTTTTTTCTATCCTGGTCATTTCACTCCCGACATTTTGTCTCTCGGTAATCTGACACCCAAAATAAGGAAATGGCTTATTTAGGAAGCATATTCCTTTGAAATACCGAAGGGCATTTCCCTTATTCAGGAGGGAGAAAATACATAAATTGATTGCTAGCAAGTTGAAGACTTGGTTAGAAAATTCTATGTAATATTATTCTTTTTTATTCAACTATAAACATTTAGCAGTTGCATCAGAGTTCCTGGCGGTATAAAGACTTTTTTTTATATATATAACCATGTCTCATACCATTCAGAGCGCCCACCCGAGGTGAAAGAAATTCTTAAACGACTTAAATTTCATTTACGAGAGGCAGAAAAGAAAAACGCTGATTGGTCAGAAATTCATTAGAAGCATAAAATGAAGAGTTGCAAAGCACGCCTGTTAATGTATGTAGGCGTGCTTTGCAACTCTTCACTTACCACCTCCATACAATTTTGATCCGTCATGCGTTTGTTTTCTGCTTTTCGTAAATGTAATTTAAGTTATCAACGAGATTCTTTCCTCCAAGGGTGCTCTGAATGGGACGAGACATGGCTGTGAAAAATGTCTTTATACCTCCTGGAAACCGGATGCAACTGCTATTACTTGTATACTTGAATAAAAAAAAAAATATGTAAACTCTGCATTCAACTTACGGAACAATCAAATTATGTTATGTCTATATAATGTAATTGTCCTAAGCTATTTAAAAACTGCTTCCTAAATAGGCTTTTTTTTTGTCAATCGGATTTCAGTTTACGGGAGTCAAAATACCATGAGTGAAATTACCGGGGTCAAAGTTCAGGAAGTCAAAACACATAGAATACATACATACATACACACACATAGATATACACATATATATGCATGTATGTATATATATAACACATATTACATATATATACTATATATGTGTGTATATATATGTAGTCAACTTGAACAATCTGTTATAACTTCGCACCACAGAAGCTGTAACAGGTTATTAACACAAGGAAATCGGACACCAATGCACGTGGAAGTCAGATGAAATCATTATACGGGGACTTCCCATTAATGGGAATGTGTTGTTTTTAGGCTTATGGAAAATATCTTTAGGCTTATGAATGAGGAACTTTAGTTGATTCATTTAAGGTAGACGCTTGTGCCTACGAGGCGTTTGTTTGGCGACCTCTGATTGGCTAGTATCGGGAGGTAGGCCGCTCGCTCAGTGTCTCATTATTTTCGTTTGTGGCTTAGAAAACTAGCAATATGTTTCAGGAAGAGATTTGAGTTGCCAATTAGCGATATAAGAGGGTGCAGTTTCGACAATATTCTGTGATTAAATACACAGAATTCCCATTATGACTGACGAACATTTTCAATCCAATATCATATAGTATGTTTGGACATATCTGGTAACGAAAAAAATAATAATAATAAGGTGGATGCATCTGGCATCAGCTCAGATCTGGCGGCCCGCGGCGAATTCAGTCCAACAAAGAAATTGAACTCTGCGGACAGCTTTAATCAGGTTGTTCAGAATGTTTCTTATTTTATTTTATGAATTTATTTTCAAACAAAAGAGATATCAGACTTATTTGAGTGATATGAAATGATAATCTCAGTGAAGTAATAAACAACAAAAAATTAAGAAAGATTGGCTTCCTTTCAGACTGAGTCAAGTACGGATGCAACATTTTAAGACATATTATTCATTTTCTCTTCACGTATTACACGCATATAAAATCTGAAAGCACCAGCGTATTCAGGGTGACTTTGTTGTATGAAAACACAAGTTTTACTTTATCTTGATCGCGTTAATGAGGCAAAATCCGATGATAAGTAAAAACAGGTATTAAGAATTAAATGCTTCTCTCTTCACTTTTACTTGTTGTAATTCCTCTGTGTTTTATCTTATTCATTTCAGGAAAAGATGACTTAGGTGTGACAAAAACATCGAAACATATTGCTAGTTTTCTAAGCTACAAAACGAAAACATGACACTGAGCGAGCGACCTACCTCCGGGACCAGCCAATCAAAGACCGCCAAACAAACGTCTCGTAGGCACAAGAATCTACCTTAAATGAATCGACGATAGTAGATCAAAAGAGAGAGAGAGAGAGAGAGAGAGAGAGAGAGAGAGAGAGAGAGGGGGGGGGGGTGGGGGGGGGGTGGGGGGGGGGGGGGGAAGAGGTGGAGTCTAGTGGCCTACCTGGCGATATCTGATATGTGGAATATCTAATCGTTACTATTTTCAGAGAGAGAGAGAGAGAGAGAGAGAGAGAGAATCTGATTAAAGACAGCTGACATTTCAAAAGTTTTTGTCAGCCTGTCTGTCTGTTTTCTTCATTTTACTCAAAAGTGTCGATTAATACTCATCATATGGGAAAATAAATGCTGAACTGATATATTAACTTATAATAACTGTCTAATACAATTTCATTGGCAAGAGTCTTTTCTTATTCGCCGACATGAATTTATGTCATGTTTTTACAGGCAGTTATCTGGAAGTAAATATAGCATTACCAGTATTCCTGGGTGTGTAATTTGGAGATTTACCTAACGATGTTCCGACTTACAATCGGTTCAGGGAAAATCGCCTGTCTATCGTAGTTCCTAAATAATAATAATAATAATAATAATAATTAATAATAATAATAATAATAATAATAATAATAATAATAATAATAATTGTTGTTATGTTTATTGTTGTCTGTTGTTGGTTATATTTACGAATTATTATTCGTAGGTAAAGATAATTTTTCATTGTTTACGATGGGAAGGCGGGATTTCGGGTTGAGATTAATTACGTACACACACACACACACACCTACACACACACACTCACACGTATATACATATATATATATATATATATATATATATATATATATATATATATATATATATATACATATATCTATACATATATATATATATATATATATATATAATATATATATATATATATATATATATATATATATATTATTACATATTTACGAATCGTCATTGTAATATATATTTTCCTTGTATATATATATATAATATATTATTATATATATATATATATATATATATATATATATATATATATATACATATATATATATATATATATATATATATATAATATATATATATATATATATATATATATATTATATATATATATATATATATATATATATATATATATGTATGTGTGTGTGTGTGGTAGATTTAGGGTACTTATCCGCGGCGGCCTAGACTATGGCAGTTGTGGTTTTTCAATGCAGTTTTACTTCCTGAACAAGAACTTAAAGTAATATTTATTCGGACGACTGTAATTAACCCCAAGGGGCCATTACTAAACACGGTGAAATACATTGGACGCCCCAATCCCTAGTGGAAGTCGTATCCGCGGTTACGTTCCTTGCAGTCCGTGCGGAGTGCTCTCAGATCCCGGAACTTCCTTCATAAGACAAGGAAAATATATACTGCAATGATAATTCGTAAATATAATAATAATAATACTGTTACTTTTCCATTTTATTTTATTAACTCATGTGATTATGAGGTTTCTATGAATAATAATAATAATAATAATAATAATAATAATAATAATAATAATAATAATAATTATTATTATTATTATTATTATTATTATTATTATTATTATTATTAAAGCTCAACCAATAACGGTGCTTACTGATTCCATAGTTACCGGTAAAACAGCACCGTTTTCTCGAACAAGCGTGAATTTTCTTTTTTCGGGGATACTTAACTAGGCCCACACTTTTCACAAATATCATAGCGTTTTTTGCAAACCTCATTTTAGCATACTTACAATAGGAATGGAATGGAATATGACATTTAGACTAAAGGCCAAGCTTTTTAACCTACGAGGCTATTCAGGGCTGATGGGGAAATTAAAAGGAAAACCTAGCAGTTTGCTCTATGAAACAATTGTTAGCAGGGTGTGAAAAGTTAGACGGGAAAAAGAGGAAATGAACGGAAGTTGCATCTAGGGGTCGAAAGGACGCAGCAGATGACCTTAAGTAATGCCTACAGTGCACCACGTGAGGTGTACTGGCAGCAAAACCAGCTACCAGGGTAGTACTAATAATAGTTACAACTGAATGAATTCAGTCATAAGTAACATCGTTGACTACACAATCGGTATTTCTCAGTACACATGGAAGAAATATTAGAGCAATTATTGCTCTGTTAACATATATTAAAAAAAAAAAAATTATATGAAGCATTTCCTACTATACAGCCGATTGGAATCGCTTCAATGGGCTGCCAATACCTTTCAAATTTGAATAGACGATGCAGCCAAACTGGTCCGCGGACAACGAAAAACCGGTTTTTTTTTCACGTGCCTGCACTGGTCAGATACAAAGGTACCAGCTGGCCTATTGTTCATATCTAATTTCACTCCCGATTTCTTGGTTTCGACAACACCTTTGTCCACAGCCGTGTCCCGGACAGACGCATAATGGTAACTTTCGAATGCAATTCTCGATCACTTTACGTTCCATATTTCTCGATCATTTTCTGAGCGCCATTCTCGAGGGGAAGATATAAATAGGTGCAGGTATCGGCAGGGAAATGAATTGGCGGAAAAGTGCTTTCATAGACCTTGGTCCGGCTCCTTTCTAACCGCTATTATTCTCTACAGTTGTGTAACTGCAATGAGTATTTTATTCATTGCTATCTAAACAGAGTAGTTCTATGATATTCTTCTAGCTTGCTATCCAGCCACTCTCACTCCCTCCTCTTAAGCTCTGAATGGGTGAAAATGCCCCCAGTGCTTAGTTTTAAAGCCCCTCTTAGCGAATCATAATAGTTTGTATTGATTTGAAATTAATTAAAATGAATGTAATACAAAAAAGAAATATGCAAAATATGAAAAGCAGTGAAAACGTCACGACTTATATATGAATACAAGCAATTTTTGTCTAACTTTATTTTAGTCCGCTTCCGAGAAAATATCACGTACGATGCATTCGCTTAATGAAATACATGATTGCATTTCATCACTGCGTAATTCAACTCTCGAGTTTTCTTATTCACTGAGCCAATGTCAAGGACCAAATTGTGTCCATTTTTGGTTTCGAAAGCAAATTTGCTTCCGAGAAAGGGGACTGAAGGCGCAAGCAAAATGCATAACGAAGTTCTATAAAAGCAAACTGTAATACAATCAAATAAAATATTAGGCAAATATGTGAAGGTGGTTCGTGAATTTACCTCAGGTATTATTTATTAAATAACATTGATTAATCAGTTGCAGTATGGGGCTAATTATGGTGAATAGCATGAGGAATGACTTGACTGATAGAGAGAAAGGGGGGGTTGGGGAGGGGGCGGGAAAGATCTTAAGGTTTTAAAGGCACGAGTAAGTAAAAAGAGACATAGCCCAACAAAGTTTGTAAAGTGTCTTTCAACGGCTTCCATTAACGAGAGAGAGAGAACTTGGGTTTTCAAGAAGTGAATACAAAAAAAAAAAAAAAACCAAGGCTAAGATGAAAAGAGATATAGTCCAGCAAAGTTTATAAATAACATTCATGAGAGAGAGAGAGGAAGAGAATGAACACACGAAGGCTAGCGAGAAAAAACGTGGTCAAACAAAGTTTAGCCGAACCAGCATATCATTACTAATGTAAATATAGTCTATAACAGCAATAACTATTACGATCAGATCATGTGAAGACTTATTAAGTCTTTCTTATGATATAATGATATGTAGAAGTATGTCACCGAGTACGTTCCTACATCTTGGAAGATTACGATAAACATACAAATACATAAAATTTGGCTACTAGAAGTAATTATATATGTATATATATAGATATGTAATGATAAGTATATCAACTCCATGGAATAAAAAGAAATGTAATACATTTCTTAGAGTAAAAGCATAACTCAGAATCACGCCATAGGTCGACGAGGAAAGAAATATCAGACACAGGATGCACGCGAAGGCTAGATATGCAAAACAACAAACATACCAACGAAACCTCCTGCTCTGGGAACCTACTTTTGCTTCCACGAGAACTCTAATGAGTAAACGTAACCTAAAAAGAGATGTTCATTCGTACACATGTATCTTTTGTTAGGTTTGGTAACCTATTGCACTGTACATAACTCTGTAAGACATCACTTCTTCATCCTCCAACTATCTCAGATATATTAACGCTCTCTTCTGAAAAGTCTATCTCAAGAATGTAACTGCTAAGAAAATATATATATTTTGGCTACTTCCGAGTTTCCCCGGCATCCTCCGAATATACCAAGATGAAGACAGAAAATTAAAGAATATATCCTTCCTGCCTGCAGAAGAGAGAGAGAGAGAGAGAGAGAGAGAGAGAGAGAGACGGAGATTGTCAACATCTCCCAACACACTGCTGTTTGCATTCGCAAACATTCAAGTACAAACTGCGGACTGCGAACGGACACTTTAACACACAAGTGTGTCCAGTCCCTTATTACATATATATACCCCGTTAAGAACTGGTTTTTGCACCTGGCAGAACGATATTCCAATTTCGCAATCAATCGTAGTTTTTTAAGGAAGAATAATTCTCTTTTTTACTGAATTTACCCCATAAAATTATGAATTAGTCAATATTATGCGTAGCAAATATCTTAGCTGATAATACGTATAAAGTAAAAATGTCATAGCGATTAAGGTATTAGGGCAAAGAATTGTCATGATTTCTTTTATTCGAAGTTTTGATAACATAATATTCTAATTACAGAAGCATTGCTTATTCTGGGTGGTTATCAAAACACGGAATGTTTAGAAAAAGGAAAATCTATTCAGTGTACAACTAAAAGTCACTCTGTTATTTATTTACAAAAGTTGCTTTGCAAATGCTATGAATGCGAACTCACGCATTAAAGGCAGCTTTCTTATATCAAGATCTGATCTCTAGTGAATAGAGGAATTGCAATCAGAGCTGTAACACTGCTAACTTAATGATGACACCTTGTGCTAACTTCTTGCTTACCTGAGCGTTGAATTTTGCTGTTGCGGCAGCTCTTCATCATGTGGGTATGCAAATAAGGTTTCCTATTTGCATACCCACATTTCCTATTTGCACTCTTTTCGCTCACTCGGGGAGTAAGCCTACAAACTACTTCGTTGTTGCTGTCGTTCTTGTTGGTGAGGTAGGAAAGGTCTCTAGAAGAGCCTAAAAAAAAAAAAGTCTTAAAAAGGTGTTTCGCATTGTGTTAAGGATGCAGGAATTTTAAGATAGGATATTTATGATTTATTTATTAGATTGGAAATTTTAAAAACAAATAATGTCCTTTTTAAACAGTATAGAAAAATTATCTATAATAAAATACGGCGTATTTCTTTTAGTTTTCGTTGGTGAAACAAGGCTCTATTTGACTGTAGATTTTAGCACGTTTTAATTTACGTTAAGTTAGGAATATAATGTGAGGGGAAAATATTGCATGCGGCCCAAGTAAGCTGGAGGTCGGATCACGCCTTGTTATTTTACAACGTAGATTGTCTGGGTCATTTCAGTATTTAGGAAAGGGATGGAAATCTTGTGGAAGACATTCACAAAGAATAATATTTCGAAACAATTATTTAAAGCCTCAATTATTTTTCTGCTGGAATATGGGGGAAAAATATTCACTGTTTTCCTCTAGTGTCTTTGAAACTTTACGAATTAAAGTAACTTTTAACGGAAAAGGATTTAGGTTATTCGATATCTGACGCAATTTTTATGAACTCAGTTAATTTAATAAAAGTAGCAAGATCAAGTGTTCGCCGACAGCAAACCTTCGCAAAGGCACAGAAATCTTGCATCACCACCCCACCCCCACCCTTCTTCCCAAATGTTAAGTTCCTATCTCTCCCAAAATCTACACAGCAATTGACAGTGACGAGTTTTATCTTTGGTGAGATATTCGTAAAAATCCTTACTTTTTTTTTTTTTTTTTTTTTTTGCGTAATCCTGTCAACAACAAAAAGACAAACTAAACAATAAATAAAGGTTAGAAAAACAAAGCAAGGAATAATCATTTTTGAAACTAAAATAAGAAAAAATATCATGTAACTAAGATAGTGACATTTTCTTAACGAAGAAACAGCAAAATCAAAATGCATTAAGGTTTTAGAAATACTCCATTAAAAATGTAATCATCACAAAACAATCGCCTTGTGAACAACGGCAAAGTCACAACCATTAATTCTAAAATTAAAGTCTGCCTCTTTTTCACATGAGTCACCCTCAGGGCAATGAAGTTCAACCAGTTCACGTGGCAGGTCAATCCTCCCGCCAACTGCCAAGTACTGCTGCCGCAACTATACCCCTCAAAGAGGCTGAGGAATCCTCAAGCGCCATCGCACACGAGAGACCAACAACAACGACGGCAGTTACCTTCAGCCAAACCTCGTCATCAAAGCTAATTAGTAGCTTAATGGGCAGAGATACCTAAAGGCAGATTCTATATAGAACGAACACGCACCGAGTCACGTGACTTTCGGCAATGAAAACAACCCTTGAATTTCTCGAATCAGCGTGACATCAATGCGAACGTGCTAATAATGTTAAAAGACATCTCTTCCTTTGATTACTAATCGCTGACCTTATGATTGTGAGGCGTTTGAACGCCTGTTTGAAGTGAGACCAAATAGCAATGGATTCTGTTAAAAGGCTTTTCTTCTGGTCAACGACTTTTTTTTTTTTATCTCTTTCATAGAGTAGCCAGAGAAGGAATTTGCAACAATACTCGATCAGTATCGTCATGTCTGTATTAATAATAATAATAATAATAATAATAATAATAATAATAATAATAATAATAATATCCTTTATTTCAGCTCTGGGCCATATACATTGAATATACAAAATACACAGTAACATACACAATCTAGATATATGAGACAACATGATAAGAAAAATGAGTAATCGGCACTTATCCACAAAATAGCTGAGGTAGCATAAAAGATAGTAATCATAATACTGGTAATAACAATAATAATATTGGTGAGAAAAAAAATGCATTGAGAGTTATAACAGTTAGTGTACAGATTATATAACTTAAATTTCAACTAGAGCCTTCAGGTGGTTACAGTAGTCAGGTCTTTAGGGCTAAATACGAAAATTGAATGTAAAAAACTTTAACTTGATAGTAATCACAGTAATAATGGAAAAATAAAATATCAGCAATAAATATAATGATGACAAAATCTGCAGATGACATCTTCCCAATACAGAGATTAAGTCCTTTAGTAGGCAGGAACTCAATACACATACATATATACATACATACCTTCATACATACATACATACATACATAATATATACGTGATTTTGTCACAAGTCGTGGTTTTTTTTTATTTACATTCACAAATATTAATTCAAAAATATCTTTCGATATCGAATAACTTAAGCCGCCAAAGTGGAATTTCGATTGCTAAATGCTTTGTCATCAGGAGGATTCCAACCACTGCCTGGTTTAAAAACTAAGATGTACAAAAAATATACACCAATAAACCGAGGTATAGTGAATTTTGGATATTGAACGATATTTATAGCTTAATAATTACACACGCACACAAATATATATACACATTATACACACACACACACACACACACACATATATATATATATATATATATATATATATATATATATATATATATATATATATATATATATATATGTTTGTGTGTGTGTATTCTCTAACAACATTGAAGAAGCGTAGATATAGAAAACCAAATTAGGAAACGAAGTGGGTAAGATCTCGGGCGTTTGAAATCTTCCAGTTTCCTAGAAGAACTTTTGCAATCTGAGCTGAGCAAATAAAGGAAAGCGGGATGGAAGGGCTCGGTGGTCATGTGCCGAAGGATATCAGAAGGATATCCTAAAAGGACGACGCATAACTTCGGATTCCGTTCCGGCCTCCGCAACGGTGGCGGACAGCGAAAGGCCTCCACGAATGCGGAATGTTTGACGCAGTCCGTGAGAGGAATTGTGAAAGATTGAATCAAAGATAGCGCAGAAAAAATCCATGTGACTTCCAATGAACATGTTTCCTAGCGAACGACATCCTACACGAATATTAAGGGTTGCACATTTGGAGTATGGAGACGCGTTCTGTTTTTTATCCATTTATTTAGCGCCGACGTTTCGTATCAGTGTAAGTAGTAGAATATATACACATTGTTTACCAACACCATGATTAAAAACCTTTTTAATAAATTAAGAATAAAAATAGAATAAAAACAGAAACAAAAAAACAGTGAAAGGGCTAAGAGCGACTACAGAGAGAAAAAAATAATAAAAGATAAAAAATATAATAAAAAATACAATAAAATAAATTTTAAAAAATAGATAGATAAATAGAACGAACAAGACACCTACCCACATGCACTCATAAAATCAAGCACCCATAATTCTCATAATTCTCATACATAGCTGTACTGGCCTATACAATGGATTGGAATAGTGGTTTAAATCGACTGTGCCAGGTTGCAGTCAG
>NC_087221.1:26554512-26589512 GCF_015104395.2 Macrobrachium nipponense
GTCTGATTCTAAATATAATTACCCAACAATCACAGAGCAATTCTTTTTTTTCGAATAATCTGTTTATTTTCGGGTGTTATCATACCATTCTAATTCCTCACACTTGACTTTTCGAATTTGTAAACAAAGTATTATAAGAATAATCAATTAAATTTAGTTGAATTTCTGCAAATTCTCAATCTTTTTCAACTTCTACTCTATCTGCATTACGATTCTTGACGTACTTTTGATTAATAATTCTCAAACATTGTGGATTGTGGTCATTTTAAATAACATAATTCTTAAACAACATGTGACCATCTACATTAAGATTCACATTAACTCACCAACATTTTCCTCTAAAAATCCTTCACCTGCAAATTCCAGATTCAGCACTAAGTCACAATTGATGACTGTAGCTATCATAAGACTCCAACAACCTATTAATATGTATACTGATCAATTCGTCTGCTGTCTCCTTTATCTCCCTCCAGTCAGATTTTATTGTGAATAGGAATACTCAACAGATTTCTCTCTTGTGCATTTTTTAGGAGTTTGCACACAGACAGAAATATATGCATCGCGCACGCACACATATGCATACATATAATATACTTGTATATATAATATATATACATAGTCATATAAATATTACATATACACATCTGTATATACGTGCATGTGTGTGTGTGCACGCGCTTGTGCGCGTTTCTAAAGAATAATGTATACTGCACCTACGAGTATTCACGTATTTTTCTAACTTTAGTCATGCGTCTCAGTTCTCGGAGTGAGTGGTTATTCTGTGTGTGCGTGTGTGTGTGTGTGTTGAAAGTTATATCTTAATAATAAATAGCCAGTCAATAAATTTCCTCAATGAAGGAGGACAGCTTATCTGCACTTATGTAAGTAATAGTTGAAATGTCATTTTTAGATTTCACGAGTGTAGCGTTATATATATACACACACACACACACACACACACACACACACACACATATATATATATATATATAATATATATATATATATATATATATATATATATATAAACTTGTTCAGCGGTTAACGACACATTATTTGTCATTAGAAGTACAAAACGTAGGATACATTCAGTGCTCATCAGTAATCAGAACCAGTAACGATAAGCCTCAATAACATCAACAACAATTGATTTTCTCCAGACAACGACAATTTATTTCTTCCAGAACGAGGTGAGAACAAACAACCACCCGGGTAAACACATCCTTAACGCCAACATTCTCACGTGTGATCGTTTTTTATCACTCGGAATTTTAATCATCTGTCATTAGTCACAATGGTAACGAGGCTACCTGATCTTTGATCGCATCCCGTTCCCAGTGTTCCACCTGGCGATATTTATTGTTTGATCATCTGATTATCTATAATCTTTAGTTTACCTTTAATTTGATCGACTGATCAACCCTCACGTATGTGTAGAATTTGAAGGGAATCTGTCCGGGGCAAAAGGTCACCTTGAATTCACCACTGAATTCATGACTCACGAGGTCAGGATTTTAAATATGTAAAAGCCAAGCCAAAGGTCAGTTCATCAGGAAGCTGCTATTTTGAAAAACTAAAGAAGAAAGGAGGATCTCTTATTAAATGCAAATCGCTAACATTCTAAGTCTCGACAGTTTAAAGGTATTGACGAAATAAATGTCTCCTTTAAGGGATTGTGTTTTATTTATTACTTTTTTTGAGGGGTGAACCTGATAGGTGGTATGTATATATATATATATATATATATATATATATATATATATATATGTGTGTGTGTGTGTGTGTGTGTTGTATATACATATATATTATTTATATATATATATATATATATATATTATGTATACATACATACACACACACACATATGTATATATATATATATATATATATATATATATATATATATATATATATATATATATAGTATATACCCACACACTCTTTAGACCGCACACTACATATGTTCACTTTATGTTGCCCTACATCTCAATAACTTCATGAATAAAATAAAATAAAAATTATTCCATGTATCATACTTTTGAATATTTTCGAAAATTTATGACACTCTACCCCAAACAACCATCCCCCTAAAAAAGTAATAAATAAAGTACAGAAATCCCATAAAAGACAGATTAACTTCGTCAATACCTTTAAACTGTTTATACACATACCCACACACACACACTATATATATATATATATATATTATATATATATATATATATATATATATATATATATATATATACGTATGTGTGCGCGCGCTTTTGGGCGAGTATGTCTGTCTGTCTCTTTGTGTGTGTGTATGTGTTCACTTCATTGCGTGAGTTTCTATTTACTTACGACCATCTATGCAAGCGCTCGAAATAACTACTTTCAAGCACTGATAAATATTTTGTGCCCTAGCGGAAAAGTGAATACCTGAAACCAATTTTTTTAATGCAATTTCTGACAGTTCTATCAAATGGGAAATGTTAGAAGAGAAGGGAAAGGTAGAAATAGTATGTTTTTTTTCCTCTCTCTCTCTCTCTCTCTCTCTCTCTCATAAATGCGTGTACATTTTGAAAGTGAATACCAGCTTTTTTTTTTTTTTTTTTTTTTTTTTGCTGTAGTGGCTGTCAAGAGGGAAATTGTAGTGTTCTAGAAGCATGTTTGGCCCCATGAGGAATTATGAAATTAAAATAAAATAAAACATACATAACTACAACATTTCGACGTTATTCCAAATCTTAATGATTCGATCGGCAGCGGATTAAAATGCCTCATAACCAATCAGCAAAGACTTCTAGAATTTACGATAACTGGTAACTGTTTTTTTTTTTCTATCATTGCATATTACTTTTGTAATTGCTGTTACTGAAGTGGTTATTTTAGACAAAGAATCAAAATGACTGCTGACAAGGTGAGGTGGCATGCTAGGGAATCTTAAATTCTGCAAAACGGGTGCCATGAATACACGTGCACGCACGCACACACATACATGTATGTGTGTGTGTGTGTGTGTGTGTGTATGCCTGCGTTCGTTGAAAAGCGCAATAACTCGCGCAGTTCAATAACAAAACAACCACGCCGAGAAACGAAATACAAACGCACAAAGAAACCATCAAATGCTTCCGGAAACGCAGCACAGAGAGAACAAGCATAAGGACGAGAGAGAGAGAGAGAGAGAGAGAGAGAGAGAGAGCCTTGTAGCTCCTAGTGTATCCTGACTTGGCTCGAGTGAGAGTGCCCAGCCCAGCCAGCCCTTGGAGTGAGGGCGGTCCAGCTGAATGTGAGAGCATATCTTAAAGACGACCCATCGTTCGACACTCTCCTGCCGCAGCTGATCGACGTTACGTGGGCGCGGGTGGGCGTGGGTGGATTCGTGGGTGCAGTCTGCTGCTGCTACCTCGGGCTACAATTCCGGCCATTTCTTTTTGCTTTATTTGTCCACTGTGATATTCTCCCTAAAAAAAATTTTCTTTTTTTTCCGTGGCTAATGGCTCTTAAAGGTTAAAATGGTTCCTCTGATACTGTCCAGTGGCTTTTTTTTTTTAACATTCGTATTTTTAGCTTAGATCAATCGCTAAATGGTCCTTCTACTGCCTACGACGCTGAAAGAATAAACATGAAACACATTATTGTGAAAGGACGTTTATGCCTTTTATGTATTTTTTTCTACATTTTTTTCTAATATAATTGTTTCTGCATCATCACTGAAGTGAGCAGAAATTATTTCTATTTTGAACTGCCTTAACCAAAAGTTGACCACTGAGATGTACAGAAGAGAGAGAGAGAGAGAGAGAGAGAGAGAGAGAGAGAGAGAGAGAGAGAGAGAGAGGTTGGGGGTGGGGTGGGGGTTAAGTGTATAAAGCTAGGATAAAACTGATGAAATAATAGTTTTGTGAGAGAGAGAGAGAGAGAGAGAGAGAGAGAGAGAGAGAGAGAGAGAGAGAGAGAGAGAGAAGTTGGGGGCGGGGTGGGGGTTAAGTGTATAAAACTAGGATAAAACTGATGAAATAATATAGTTTTGAGAGAGAGAGAGAGAGAGAGAGATAGAGAGAGAGAGAGAGCATGTTTGTATGCATGCATATCTGCAAAAGAAATATATGATAGGACACTATCAATACTCAGACGACAGAGAGAGAGAGAGAGAGAGAGAGAGAGAGAGAGAGAGAGAGAGAGAGTAACCAGTTTCCCTTCTAAACACCATCAAACCATTGAAGGACTCCATCAAAGGCACAGAAAGACCTTCCTTCCGGCCTGAATCAATACTCTGATACTTGGCTTACGGAACTACACCTGGCCCAGCAAGGTGCGTACTAGTGAGGACGCTCGTTCGTTCGTGCGTGCGTGTCCTTCCTGTGTCCTGCGTGTTAGGGGAGCCTTGGCTTTAAAGGAGAGCGTATCCTTTGGTGTAGGATAAGCGCTGCCACCGTTGGATTGGGTGGAGTCTGGAGTACTGAATGCGAGTTTTCATAACGAAAGGATGTAATAGTAGACGGAAATGACGTCCAAATGATGATACTGATGAAAACAGGTATAATGAACATGACAGTGTTGATAATACTGTAATGATGATGATACTGTGAACAATTACCATGATGCCACTAAGGATAGCCTAGGCCTTGATGATACTGATAGCAGGAAATTATTGTCATGATAGCAAGCCAATGATAATGATAATGATGATGATGATGATATCTTGACTACCTTGGTGCCAGTGAGAGAAGAGGAGGCACTGGGAATAGTGAAAACAAATAGTAACGCCAGTGACGATGATAATGACAAAATCAATATATCACCCTGACAATGAGGACAAGTTGGGTAATTAAGATAGTGACTGGGAATAATAATAAAAAAATAATAAGAGGAATAATGAATAATAGTACCAAAACAATTAAAGGACAGCCCCAGCTTCAACTACAAAAACAACAACATTCATAATTAGGAAAAAAACCGACAACAGCAAGGAAACCAACAAAACCAAATAAAATTCATAACGTAAAAAATAAGAGGATTCGTGGTAGGCATAATAATAATAATAATAATAATAATAATAATAATAATAATAATAATAATAATAATAATAATAATAATAATGATGATGATGAAAATCCACAACTATATAATGAATTGTATTACTGTGATTTTATCTTTAACATAGTAATACAATTTACTAGATATTTGTGAATTTTTATAACATAACTGTTTTTCAAGAGTCTGTGAACTTAATAGCAACACCAACAACAACAGCAATAAATAATAATAATAATAATAATAATGAATAATAATAAAATAATAATAATAATAATACTGCTGAGCCGCCTGCCATAGCACTTCCGAGAACCGAGAATGGAAAGCACAACATGACGTCATCAAAGGGAACGGTATTATGGAATAACAAGTTATAATTAACGCAGATCAAAACATGTCCTGTTTGAACGACATCGAATAATGGAGTGGCGATACTAGGAATGTCATTTCTGCGTTCATTTAGATGCATGGGGCTAAGAAGCAGGCAATCCTAATCTAGTCCACGCCCAAAGGTAACATGAAATGCATTCTAAAGCCGAAGACTGCCCAGTTTTCTCTCTCTCTCTCTCTCTCTCTCTCTCTCTCTCTCATCTTCCTTGTTTTTCTATCTCCTGTTTGGTTTATATTGGTTTAATCGAATTCTCTCTCTCTCTCTCTCTCTCTCTCTCTCTCTCTCTCTCTCTCTCTCTCTCTCTCTCTCTCTCTCTCTCTCTCTCATCAGATGCGTGTTATGCTTTGCTGCGATTTGATATTTGATTATAGATCAGTAAGATCCTAAATTGTTAAAATCTGGAATTTCATGAGGTCCTTATGCTTGTAGTTTAGAAGAAAAGAAAAAAAAACAGGTCAAAATAAAACCAAGAGAAAGTAGTTTGCAATTTTCGTTTTATTTGCATAAGACGACGCAACAGCCATGGTTTGTGGAAAAAAGCAATGGCGCCTTTAACACATTTCTCTTTCAAATAACAGAAATCCCTTGTCCTTAAAGTAATAAGATGACTTGATTCAGGGCACCCAGAGAGAGCGAGTGTTCCATTTAGTCTAAAATATGACATATACACCGTAAAAATTAAAAGTTATGTCCTAGAATGCAAAGCATGACATTTACAACTCAGGTGGCCTACCGTTATGTCCTAGAATACAAAATATGAAATGTTCAGCACGGGTGCCTAATATTATATCTTAGAAACCAAATTAGGACATGGACAATTAATAATTCCAAGCACTACGTCGCAAAATTCGAAGGGTTAAAGCAGACATTATCCCAAAAAATATCTAAAACTACATTGGATGTGCAACAGATATTCCCAGTTGAAGTGATCCACGTTTTAGGTGCGAGGTAATAAAAGGATTTAGTTCATACCTATCAAGAAGGAAGTTTGCAGGATTGTGTCGACCGAGATTGAGAAGCACCTGAATTGAATTGAATATAGAATTTAGGCTAAAGGGTAAGCGTTGGGACTTATGAGGTCATTCAGCACTGAAACGGAAATTGACAGTAAAATGTTTGAAAGGTGAAGCACGGGGAAAACCCGCAGGGCACTATCAATCAATTATCAAGAGACGGTAGAAAGTAAGAAGGAAGAAAGAGAATATGAAAGGAGGTGCTGTAAAAGGAATAAAAGGGGCTGCAGCTAGGGGCCGAAGGCATGCTGCAAAGAACCTTAAGTAATGCCTAAATGCGCACCGCATGAGGTTTACTGATGGCACTACCCCCTTACGAGGAAGAACCCACTAGTGTGCATACCCGAGGTATCGTAAGGAGCATGAGAGTGCGCAAAGCTTGGTGTGGATCTCTGTACTGTGACCAACCACAAGGAGAGAATACTTCCCGTTAGAAGAAAGGTTTCGGTATTTTAGTATTATTTACATAAAGAGAAAATATACATATGGCAGTTTTCCACATCTGCCTGTTGGAATGTCGAGGGCTAATTTTAGGTATATCCCACACATGCATCTAAATATATTTCATACATATATGCATATCTACACCGGTAAAATCATATGCTTGCGAAATTAAAATTGAAACTGTTAAGTCCAGTGCTATCGCCGGAGGTATTGTGTAGACATGCAAAAGAAATCCCCCCAGAGACAAGAACGTCAGGAATTTCATTTAAGAGACTTAATAAGCTCATAACACATTTACCCTCATCCGATTTCCCAGGAAAAGGCTGTCGGGATATCCACAGTGTTGCGAAGTCTTGCTATTTCTGACGACAGGAAATCTTCAATGCGTTCATTCATTTTTTGCGTTTCGTGTGTCAGACATTCTCGAATATTCTTGCACTGAGCTTATATATTCATGCACCTCACAGCTTTATTACTAACCACGTATTCATACACCTTTGAGCTTCATTGGTAGTCAAGTATTCATGTACCATAGAAATGTATTTAGGCGCAGGTTAATTCACCACAGACCTTTATCGATAGTCAAATATTCATACAACTCAGTTTGAACATTAACCACGTGTTCATACATCTCAGAGCTTTAACAACAGCCAAATATTCATACACCTCAGAGCTTCAAGGAGCCGCATATTCATACAGCCACAGTGCTTCATGTAGCCAGATATCCACATACCTTACAGCTTCATGGAACCACATAATCTTCGTGTAGCCACGTAATCAAGCACCTCAGAGCATCATGGAGCCACATAGTCATACACCTGTGAGCTTCACAGAACCACATAATCAAAAACCTCAGAGTTTCATGGAGCCACAGATTCATACTCTTGAGAGCTTTATCATTAACTCATCAATTTCAAATAAATAAAAATTCAGGAAAATAAATCTATGGGGCAAAAATAAAAGAAAAACGATTCCACCTCAAGTTTCCAATTCGCATTTTCTGGTAGAAATGAAAAACCCTCGGTGTAGCTTCCAAATTGCAATTCTTTTTCACGAGACCATCTAAACAGTGTCCGCGATGATGGGGCAAATCATGAAACAAATTGGCCCCCCGTTGGCTTACGCGCTAATTGGCTTAGGGGAGTCTCTCTGGAAGACAGAGACGCCCACGGATCCCATCCCAGAATGCGAGCTTTAATCAGGAATCTGGGAATGAGAATATTTCCTAGGTAGGGATGAGCTTCATCGAGAATCGGTGGAAGGAAAGTTGGACTTTGAAATCGTTTCCTCTTGTTGATATTCTTGCATAAGGGTTACGCACAAGTACTACTGAGTCCACAGTCATAAGGACTATTTCAAAGTGGTTGTCTTAACGCCCAATGTCTTTTATATTTCCAGCGAATAAAATAAAAAGGAAGAATCACTGTTAAAAGGGAATTTTTGACTTTCATACAAAATATGTAATACAAACATACGCACATGTATGTATATATATATATATATATATATATATATATATATATATATACATACATATATATATATATATATATATATATATATATATAAACTATCAAAGAAAATTTTTTGCTTACCAGCTCAATAAAATGCTCCTTTTCTCAGCTTTCTCATCCTGGTTCCATTTAACGATACAACACAAACATCTGAAGAAAAACAATTGCATATTCAGAGAAGATAAAAAAAACCAAGGTTTTTTCTCCATAAAGAAAAAGACATCAAGGGAAAACAACTGCTGACGTCATGTAGGGAGACAATTGAACAAATGACCTTTCCTTTAAAGTTGCTATTTGTTGCACTGAGTGCATTCAGCGATGTGCAGACATGCATACAAACAGTTACATACAGACATACATACACATATGCACACATACATATACATATACTCTATATATTATATATATGTGTGTGCGTGTGTGTGTGTGTGAGGTAAGATTCACATTAAATGCATATCATAAAATTTCTAGTGTATCAAGAGTATATATGCAAAGCTTATAACCTTTGTCCAACTACTGTAGAGTTATCCACTAAAATGTGGTATAACGGACAACTCATGCACACACACACACACACACACACACACACACACACACAACGGTGAGAGAATGGAAGTGCTGATTGATTTTAATGTTTGTGATTAAATGCACTGGTGTCATGGCAGAAGACAAAAGAAGTGATTGACCTTATACTCAAGAAGACACAATTTAAAAAAATTAAAAAAATACCGAGGGTGTTTAGAAGCCAAGTTTACAAAGTATGATGGTATGTGCGTTTATTTTGCAAACTCTCTCCTTTATGTAAGTGAAGAGTGTATAAATTGAAGAATTGATTGTATGGTATCCCTGGAGTAAGATTCGAACGGAAGGGAATTGTAGACAAAAGGATAGGTAGATGGAAATGTTGGCGATGCTGAAAACAGGGATAATTTTTTTCTTGTTTTTTTTTTAGATCGTTTGTTCACGATTTGAGACTGAAAAGTACAACCAAAAGGCAATAAAAAATATAGTTATGACCCGCACTGCGTTCCGTCTCTTCGTTACATTTTCAAAAAGACTGATACACAAAACTATAGGTCTACATTAAAGACACTAATCAGACAACACATACGGTTGAATTCTGCGTTCATCTCCCAACTCAAAATACACAATGATACACAATTCTGTGTTTGCCTCTGTCCCTGCGCTATATTAAGCCGATGCGATGGCTCTTTGAGTCCATTACAGTTAAAAGTCTTTTTCACTCTGGGTATCGCAACAAACAGCAGCTCTCAGATTCTGCTGTGCGCTAAAAATTCATCTAACCGGGAAGGGAGAGAGCGGGAGAGGGGGGAGGGGGTTGTAAAAAAAATTAAAGATAAACCGGTCATTGATGTAGGGTAGAGTCTGTTTGTGCTCTAGAGACAAACATGGCAAAGCTTGTGATTACAGGGTATCAAAAAGATGATATATGTACATTCAATCCTCTCTCTCTCTCTCTCTCTCTCTCTCTCTCTCTCTCTCTCTCTCTCATACTTTACATTTGTTCTCTTCCTCTTATTCGCCCTCGCTTTGTGATTCCCTATCAGTAAGTCTTTTCATATCTCTCGATTTTATGCAATTTTTCATTTTCATTGTGATATGTTCCTAAAATTTCTCTTCGTACACATTCCTAATCCTTCGTAGACGTTTTAAAAGATATTTTCAAAGTTCCTTCAACTGCATTGCAGACACTAAAAGGAATTCATTCCAGAATTATTAAGTGGCACTAATCGTCTTTTAGTTTGTTTGTATGGTGTTTTCACGTTGTATGGAGCCAGTGGTTATTCAGCAACGGGACCAACGGCTTTACGTGACTTCCGAACCACGTCGAGAGTGCACTTCTATCACCAGAAATATACATCTCTCATCCCTCTATGGAATGTCCGAGAATCGAACTCGCGGCCACCGAGGTGGCACGACAGCACCATACTGACCACGCCACTTTGTTTTATTGCCATGTTTGAGAAGACGAAATCAGCTCCCTACTTTAGATAAGTAACGACTTATAAATACGTAATATTATTTTCATTGTCTCCTGAGTGGCATGTGAATCAGAGTTCGTTTATATAACGTCTTTTTCTATATACAAGTAATATCGCATTTGGAAAAATGACCGATGATCCCATTCAAAGCTTATGGAAATATGTTAAGTGTGTTAAGTATATATGAACGGACCCTTTAAAACAAAATTTCAAAGAAGCAAGTCTGAATCACAAGTGCAAGATATACAAGGACAACACATACGTAGTCAGTGGAATGACGTCACGACAAACGATAATTAGCCCGACTCAAGTACGAAAGCGCAAGAGCCATTTCAAGTTTAATTAATGAAACGTACGATAATAACCACATCGTCAAGTCGCTATTCGATAAGAAAGTTTGCGATGTATAACAGGGCCTGAGGACGTCTCGATCAATGAATGAATTAGTCTTACTACGTGGGAGTGAGGAAAGTCATTCAAACTATATTCAGGAGTAATTTTCGTTATTAGGTCATGACTACCAAAGTTCATTCAGGATGTAGTGCAGCGCTTTATTTGAAGTTGTTAGCATACTTACGAATATTGTTCGAAAAAGACGAATTTTCCAACGATGGTTATAATCATTTCAGAAACGCTTGTTCATAATAAAGGGCAATTGAGCAAAATTACATTATTACACTTTGAAACAAGCGTTCGCGCACGTGCGCACACCCTAAATATAGATATATATATATAGAATATATAGATATATAATATATATATATATACGATATATATATATATATATATATATATATATATATACGTATATATATATATATATATATATATATATATATATATATATACACCACTCTTACTATTCAGTATCTTTTACACACAAATACAAATATGAAACCATATATCTAAATACATAAAAGATACAAAACACCGTGAAAAAAAACAATACGAAAACACAAACATGCACAAATTCTCTAGTATAATACGGCAGCGTGGGAGTGGACCGCTTCACGCCCACGCAGTAGTCACTCAACGATTTTTGGGGAATTACTGCGGGCCAACTGGACCTACCCAGGCACCCCCTGACCCCCCCCCCCTCCCCCCGACAACACATGGTCCTACCAGGTCCCAAGATTCTAGACCTCCCTACCAACACCGCCCTCCCCCCCCCCCCCCACCAAAAGGGAGGATCCAAGACCCCAGACGTCCCTCCCCCCAACCGAATATAGGATCCAGGATGCCTTCCACGTTTCCAAAAGTCGGACCCTTCCTCCTACGACCACTCCCACACCAAGAACAATAACCCGAGGGCCTTCCAGGCCCCCTCTGAGGTCTGCAAGGATTACGTATCCCCCCTCCGTCCCCCCCAAGGGTGTAAGTTCCTGGAAATTCTTCCTTGGCCTGGAAAAGTCTAGGGCCGAAAACTAGAAGGATGGGGTTAGCAAAGATAATGTAAAACTGTTGGGATGGTTCTCTCTCTCTCTCTCTCTCTCTCTCTCTCTCTCTCTCTCTTTTCTTTACATCGCATGATCTTGCATGTGGAAATTTGTTCCTAGATGTGGAATGGAGCAAGCGGAGATTAAAAGGAACAGCATGCAAGTTATTGTCGTCAGCATGTTAATGAATGGGATTATATCAAGGAAGTGAAACAACAATGTAATTTTTCTCTCTCTCTCTCTCTCTCTCTCTCTCTCTCTCTCTCTCTCTCGACGATACATGTGTTAATAACATATTGAAGGACCAGAGTTGGAACAAATTTGCGATCAATACCAATAATAGTTCTGAACTACGAAGAAGTACCCATTGGTTAAATTGAAATTCGAACCAGTCAGAACTTCAGTAAGCGTTAATAACCGTTGATGTTTGTTACCAGTCTTCAAAACGCAATCAATCAATCATTCTCTTTTGGAGTTTAGCTCGGGACACTGTCTTTCGTGGGGGTTACTGTTTAGATGATCCTACATAAACTTAATTTACCATTTAAAAACACGACGTTGTTTGTGGAGTGGCGGCCCCCCTACATTGCATACCCAAACAACTTTGAGCATGGATCAGCTTAGACCTAGGAACACGTTTAGGAAGTTTTCAGGCTACTGTTACCCTGTTACATTATATTCGTCACAGGAACTATTGCAGGTCCGTCACCACGTCAATAAGTTGACCTGTGACCGTGTATGGCGAGGGTATCAATACTCCTGAGGTAACCGTAACTACCTTTAGGGCCAGAAGGCATTGATGAACAGACAGTAAAACCAATCATTTTGAAGCAGCTAGATATAAATTCACACACTTTCTTTTTAACAGAGGAGGCAGAGGATCGTCTGCCTGAAGTACCTAATACTTTTTTGTAAGTTTAGGATGGATGGAAACAAGGAAATGGCGGAAAAACGTGGAATGTAATCCCAATAGAAGTGGAGGACACGCCTTTATGAAAAAGAAGACTATAAAGAATTCCAGACTGTCATATGCTTCTGCCAAAGGAGGCATTATGTCTTGGGTTTGGTGGCTCTGTTTGGCCATAAACAGGATATATAACATTAATGCCGGATTTATAACATTTATTTTAGACATTCTTTTCCTAGAACCAGCTAATTTGGTTATGTTGTGAATCCGCCTCCTGAACTAGAAAGAGAGTTTACGTCTCTTGGTATTGTTACCGTCAGCTGTATTAATTCAAAGAAAAGAAAACAGCAAATTCTTGCCGTTAGTGAGAAAACGTCAATCCACAATTTCTTTTGCCATCTTTGCTGATCATATCGTTGTATTTGTGGAAGAAAACAATAATGCTTATCCCTGAATACCCTTTCAGTTTTACAACAGAAGTAAGAGAACTGTAAGCAAAACCTTAATAAATCCATAGATTTTTCTGCTAGGAGGTACAAAGACAAATTGGGAGGACAATCCAGTTATCCGTGATATATGTTTTTGAACAATGAAAAAAGGTGAACTTCAATCAGAAAGGCATGGCAATATCATTAGCATCCAGATTGAGAAATCTTCCACATAAGCAAAACTCTTGACGTCTTTATCTCCCCTAAGACAAAAGCTACTAATCTCCCCGCCCACTCTGGGTCACTCACGCCCATCTTGGCGGCGAGAGCCCACGCATCGGAAAATAAGGCATCCTTGTGACCTTTCCACTGCGACTTACAGCGGGGAAGTTAAATGATTCTATTTTCAGGGATTTGAAAGGGTGAGAGGGTGGTCTTCCGATTGTTAGGTTTAGGTTAGACAGGATTAGCATTTGATTTCCATCGTATGGGGTTTCCTGGAAGAGTGGGATTGCTTGGTTATAAGACTAAGGTCAGATATATATTATAATATCTATTATAAAAAATTTAAAATTAAAATTAAATAAATATATATATATATAATATTATATATATAGATATAGATATATATATATATATATATATAATATATATATATATATATTCCTTCGTGGCTTATACCTATATATCATATATATATATATATATATATATATATATATATATATATCTATATATATAATTATATATATTATATTTATATATATATATAATAATAGAACCACACACCCACACAACATCACATATATATATATATTAATATATATATATATATATATATATATATATATATATATATATAAAGGTATAAGCCACGAAGGAAAAATAAACTACGGAATTTCTGCAAGATCTTTCGACTGAACGTCCTTTACTCAGCAGACAAACAGACTGCTGAGTAAGACGTTCAGTCGAAAGATCTTGCAGACACTCCATTGTTTATTTTTCCTTCGTGGCTTTCACCTTTATTTATGGATTCATCATGTTCCAAACTTTCGTGATTCAGTTATACACACTCACACACACACACACACACACACACACACACACACACATATATATATATATATATATATATATATATATATATACTATATATATATATATATATATATATATATATATATATATATATAAACATATATTTGTGTGTGTGTGTGTATGTATATGCATATATATATATATATGTATATATATATATATATATATATATATATATATATATGTATATTTTTATATTTATACCTATACATATAATATATATATAATATATATATATATATATATATATAGAGTAGATAGATAGATAGATAGATAGATAGAGATACACACACACATATATATAATAAATAAATAAATATATATATATATATATATATATATATATATATATATATAATAATACTATATATACAATTCTAATATTAAGCCAAGTCTGCAAAAAGAATTCATGTTGTAATGAAGCCAGTGACGTAAATCAAGTCAGCAATTATGAACCCTGTTCAAACAGCGCCTGAATGAACTTCGAAGTAAACAATCTTATTAAGTTTCTTAAGCTTCAACAGTCAGCAAGTGTTACACAATAAAAAAATAAGGAAAAGAAAATATTAAATAAGCACGACTGCAAGAATGAAAATAAAAGTACATAAAAATCTCTCCTGGATTTCAACACAGTAAAACCTAAGTAAGAGACTAAGTAATATAAGTTTGAAATATGGCGGATTAACTTGTAAATGAATACAACGAAAACAAATGGCACGAGGTCGTAAGCCACAAGACTAGGACAAAAGACAATGAGCCTTGAGACCGGGAAACATAAGACTTAAGACCCCTATCTTCTTTGGCCGATTTGATGTCTTCATCGATGTTTCCACGTCTTTGTTGAGAGCCAATATCATTACTGAAGTTCAATAAGTTCTTGATATTTTTCTCCTTTAAAGTAGGCTAATAAAGGAGCTTCATGTATTTCACGAGAGAGAGAGAGAGAGAGAGAGAGAGAGAGAGAGTGAAGATTCAAGTTTTAATTATTTTCCTTTTGTATGCATCTATGTGAGAATATATTCTTCTATAGTTCTGTCCAACTAGTAAAAACTAATTAAATAACTCTCTCTCTCTCTCTCTCTCTCCTCTCTCTCTCCTTTCCTTTCCTTTTCACGCAAAAAAGCACTTACAGGCACACACATGAACCTGTACGTTATAAGCAAAGAAATATAGCAAACATTCTCTCTTTTTCTTTCTTTGACTTACCAGGGAAATCAAAATGAGGTTCTCACTTATTTTCCCTACGGCAAAATAAACAAATGAAATTCTCTCTCTCTCTCTCTCTCTCTCTCTCTCTCTCTCTCTCTCTCTCTCTCAGTAATGAAAGAAAATAACAAAGAAACCTCCGCATTCTTATTTCCCAGAATGGCCTAAGGCATGCTTGCTAAACTCTTCGACAGAGGAGGCCCGAGATGTTGACGTACGATGGCTCAAAAACCACAGTCAGAATCTCGCGGATCTAAATTTAGATCGGGCTCTTAAAGACGCAGTGGGTATAGGGATCCAAGCAGACACCTCCCCCCCCCCCCCTCGCCCCCCTTAGCCCTACCTCAGCCACTCGCCTTACACCTCCCACCCCAGTCATCCAGTTGGCACTGTGCCATTCGAGTTGGCACGATGCCAGTCCAAAAAGTGAGACATCCCCTCGGCGTTGCTGCCCACGCGAGCTTGCTGTGTGGGCAGCGCGCATGCGTGAAGTTCAAAATGAGATCGTCATGGTTTGTTGCATTTCTTTTTTATTTCATCTCGGGGGAAGATGTGTGGTTGCTATATTAAAAGGTCGCGACGAATAAGAGTGCAGAGCATAGACAAACAGAAGGGAATAATTATGACAATAAAATAAGCGAAAAAAAGACAAATTCGCTGCCATCACCTTACATGCTATAAGACACTAAAATAAAAATAATAAGAATAATGTTGAAGTAAATGCGCTGTACAATATTTATTTTACTTTATCCGAAATATCACAAGAGATGTGGAACTATGAGCACAATAGACTCGCCGAAAGGGATTATATACCAATTCTTCAGTAGTCGAATCTTCATTTCTGTGTCATAGCAAGGAGAAGGGGAATGTCTCATTTGACTTTAACAATTTAAACATTTGAAAAATTCTTTTACTTATGGTACTCTATTAAACTTATTAATTGTTCAGAGGAGACTGATAGTTAAAGGAACGTATAATTATCTGCTCCTTTTAACTGCATAACTCACGGATGTCACACCCATTTCAATATATGATAGTCAAATCAGCAATTGCCTAATTCATATTTATTGCAATACATTCAAATCAACATTGGATCTTACCAGCAGTTGGAGGGTCCCATCATCCCGACCTCATCAAGTATACGGTCACAATTCTAGCAACCTCGTCCTAAAAAAAAAAAAAAAAAAAAAATCTTTTGTAGGAAGACTTCCCTCATCAAGTATATGGTCACAGGTCTAACAACCTCGTCCTGCAAAAAAAAAAAAAAAAAAAAAAAAAAAACTGTCTTTTTGTAGGATAATATCCAAGTCTGAAAACTTGACAACCCGTTCAAAAATTATCCAAATTCATCCCAACTTCTTTCTTATTCATGTATAATAAAGGGTCCCCTGGATAGAACGAAACTTCTTTAAAAGTAGGATGGGTTCTTATTGATAATGGCACAATACTACGTACGGTTGTTATTATCATGTGTCTATGTAAATACAAGAATATAAATAATAAAGTATGAATATTGGATAAATAAGGTTTTTATTTTTACGGGAACTATAATGGAAGTGAATATACCATCGATATGTATTTTAGAAAATTGACATTACACACACACACACTATATAAATATAAATATATATATATATATATATATATATAATATATATATATACACACACATATATATATATATATATATATACATATATATATAATATAATATATATATATATGATATATATATATATATATATATACACACACATGCACAATAACCTACATGATCACGTTATGCCTCCACACAAACAAATCTGTGATGAAGAAAAACGATACATCACATGACGTACAACCGATTTAAAATGCTTCAGCGAATTTCAATTTTTTGAAAAAATCGACCATCTCTCCCTTCCCACACAGCCATAAATAAGGGGGTGTTCAAAAAAAAAAAAAAAAAAAAAAAAAAAAAAAAAAAAAAAAAAAAAAAAAAAAAAAAAAAAAAAAAAAAAAAAAAAACTTGACCGGGTGCGCGTGGCTGAACGCAAAATGTTAAGGAAATACGTCGTTTTCGTGCTAACTAAGGCAAGATGATTAATTGTTGGGATTAGGGGGAAAGGCGCTGATTATATGGAGATTTTAACGCCTGAGGGTTTTTGCAATTTGTCGCTCTTAACTGGATTGCACTGAATTTAGACAAAAAAAAGGTGGGCCATTATTAATACATTACGAAATTTACAGTTTCTATAAATGTTTGCCAAACGTACAGTATGCAGTTTGTCGCTATTATCTGGATTGGGAGTGAAAGTAGTAAAAAAAAAAATAAAATAAAATAAAAGGATGGACCATTAGTAATACAGATAAATATGTACAGTACATACATACATTTTTCAAACGTACAAAATGCAGTTTGTTATTGATACTCAGAACGGAAGTAAAATTAGAAGAAAAAATCGTTATTGATACAAAAAGGAATTCACAGTGTGTGTAGATACTCGTCAAACGAACAGGATGATTTTGACGGGTAAAGTTATATGGATTTTGTGACTGTTCCCTGAACTAGAAGTGAAATTAGATTTTAAAAAATGGTTCATTATTGATACAGAAAGAAATATGCAGTGTATAGCTTTTAAAGGAACAAGATGATTTTGATTTGTGAAGGTATGTGGAGTGTGTTGCTTTTAATTAAATTGGAAGTGAAAGATAAAAAAAATTAGCATTTAGATTAATAAAGAATTGTAGGTTATGTAGATATTTTTCAATCGTGCACGATTGCAGTCTGTCACTGATAATTATATTGGAGATGAAATTCGATAAAAAAAAGGAGATTAATATTTAGATTTACAAAGAAATTAGCAGAATATACAGATATTTCTTAGTCTTATAAGATGCAGTTTGTCAATAATTACAATGGAGTGAATATAGACAGTAAATTGGGTTTATCATTAAGATTCAGAAAGAAATTTAGTGTATACAGATATTTTTCAATTGTACAGGATGGTATTTGAATTGGTGAAATAAAGTGAAAGTGATAGAGAAAAATAACTAAAATAATCATAAAAGATAAACCAATTCATAATTCAAAAAGTATTCTTGAAAAATGTCTTACTGTGATCATTCGAAAGTGTATAATTCCAATGTGACCCTACGACCAAAGAAGTGAATGAGCAAGTTACTAGGGAGGGGGAGGGGGGGAGGGGTTCATGCGATAAAGTGGCAATGGGTTTCAATGAGACCCGAGAGCAACGTAAGGTTGGTCTAGTTTCAAAATAAGAAGACTGATGCTAACGAAATACAGGAGCATAGGAATAAGGAATTCAAGATATAGTCATGAAGATCTTTAATTGAAGTGTTACTAATATATACAATTAACATTCTACTAATCGGTTACGAATCCTATTGATCGATAAATTGTATAATAAAAACATAATTAATATTAAAATACAAAAAGCTGTACAGAAAAAAAGGAAATTTCCAGTCATCTCCATTTAAGTAAAATTTGAGTTAAATAATTAGTCGTGGTACCATTACGAAAATAATTACATTAGTTAAAAAAACCGTACAGCCGAATATAAAAACGGCAACTAGGCATAAAAATAATAATAATAAAAAAAAACAAGCAAACTGGCCTTGGCCTTCTCGCGTAGGCGGCATAAATCACTTAATAATTACACGGAGATGAGGAAGATTGATCGTACCACGGATAGATGGTCCAAACTTTAAAGCACAAACATTAGCCTTTCCTACATCAATCTCTCCCTCTCCCTCCTTCCCCCTAACGGGCCCCCACCTCTCCTATCCAACCCTGTCCCTCCCCAACGGTCCAAAAAGAGCTAAAAATAGCTCGCAAATCTAACAGGCTCTTGCTTGGGACGGCCAGCGGCGCTCTGATATGCGTGGGGGTAAACACTCCGGTTTCTAAATATAGACCCGAAACTAAAGCTGCGTATTTGCTGTAAATCGTCGCTGCAGAGATTTGGGATGAAGTATGCAAGTATCTTATTCTCTCTCTCTCTCTCTCTCTCTCTCTCTCTCTCGTCTCTCTCTCTCTCTCTCTCTCTCGTGCTTTGTTTTCGGGGGATGTGTCAGATATAGAAAATTGGAGTCCGTGTTCTATTCTGTAATCCTCTTGCGTGCAGTGCCTGAAGTAAAGGTTTTTTTTTTTTATGTACTCACTCACACTCATGCATGTATATGTATGTATGTATATATACATATATATATATATATATATATATATATATATAGATATATATATATACATATATATATATATATATAAATATATATATAATATATATATATATATATATATATATATATATATATATATATATATATATATATATATATATATATATATGTGTGTGTGTGTGTGTGTGTGTGTGTGTGTGTGTATGTGTGTGTGTGTGTGTGTGCGCGCGTGCTTTCAAGTATAATGCGTAACTTTACCTGAAATGAATAGTTTTTTAATGCAAATAACTCGGTAAAAGCCTTTTATTCAATCTTTAAATTTCTGGTCTACTCAGTTAGAAAAAAATATTATCTTTATTATGGAAGTCACTTAGCATCATCATTCCATAGCTGAGAACAATCGCGAAATCCAATCACGGGGAACGAAAAAAAAAAAATTAATTAAAAAGGCCCTGTATGGGGGTGGGGGAGTAGGAGACGATGGAGAGAAGTGGGGAGGTTATGGTAAAGGACCATGACACAGCATTATCATTTCCTTAGCGAGATTTAAATACTTTCATGGTACGTGCATATGTGTGTTTACTTGTCTGCATATCCATGCTTAGCTAGGCATGTTTACATATTATCTTTTCATAGAAAAAAAAAACTTATAGAAAAATTTACTATAAAGGATCCACACTTTCTCTTCCTATAGGCTCTCACAGTACAGTGGTCTATATATTATATATATATATAATATATAATATAGATTAATATATAACTATATATATATATATATATATATGTAATATATGTATGTATGTATGAATGTATGTATGTGACAGAGACAGAGACAGAGAGTTTCTATTCATTCATTCAATAAGGGAAATACTACTATATACACTCATTAATGGATCATTGTGCTTTATCATTACTTTCACTTGACACTTGCTAAGTAGGTCAAATTTTATCACACATTGAGTAATAAAGAAAGTCACAAAATGGCAAACCTGCATAGAAAAAAGTAAGAAGTGAAATTTTTTTTAAGACATTTTTATATCTCTCTCATGGAAATCAGGATCAGTCAGGTTCATCTGCTGGGAGAAACGACTGAGATGCTAAAAGGGATTCCTGGAAAGACGCAAGGAAGTATTGGAACGGATATGGGAACGGCCCAGCATCAATTCAGGAGACCTTCATCTCAAATATTTCCCATCCTAAATACTTAAATCCAGATATGCTCTTTGAACAGAAATCAAATTTATAATAGATTATTCTCTCTCTCTCTCTCTCTCTCTCTCTCTCTCTCTCTCTCAACTGTTTCCTTCTTCAGCCTGGCTTGCTTCCTTTCGTATTGACTTTCGCCCGAAAAGTTCTAAATATAAATCCATACTAAAGATGCCCTCATCTTCTGGTCTTGATATCTGTAGGACACAGCGTGCAACCTGCAATGAAAATGGGGTGGGGGTGAGGAGAGGGGGGGAGGTCAAGGGGCGGAGCGAAAACCTGAGGAGAGGCCGGGGTGGATGGGGGAGGGTTGGGATGGGATATCAGGGCGGAGGGCGTATGTTCATCAGTATGTTCGCGTAGTGGAGGGCGGGACCCGCCTAAGTTTGGGTTGATGCGCAGTATGGACCGTGGTGGGGACATTCATTCATGGATTGGTCTCAACTTTCCATTCACAGTTTCTGTGTTGTTTTGTTTCTACGTGGATGAAAATGACGAAATAAATTCTTCATTTAAAAAATAGGTATTCTCCAAATTCAGTATATCTTGCAATTTAGCTTCTTATATGGCTACATTCACTTAGTCTGACGGCGTCTGATGATAACATCCCCTTTAAGACGTTCCGACGAATACCGTTCTTCCTACTCAAGGATAATCCTTCCCAACTCCTTCCTCGTTGTTCTTTGTTCTGTCTGCGCTTGTCTGGTGTTTTGTCAGCCTTGTGATGGGTCTGTCTGTCTGCCAATACCCTAGCTGTCATTGTTCAAAAACCGCATGAAAAAAACGAAATCCTCAATTGATTGGAACATTTCCTTTACCCTCATTTCACGGAATTAACTGCCCTCTCATATTTCGTCTATTATAGCTACACAACAATTATTAATCTTTCATTTATCCCGTTATCTACATTGCTGGACCCTCGGACCTTTTTGTGACCCATTGCTACTCACACTGCATTCTTAGGATATGTTACAAGTTTCAAAGATTTTTTTTATTTTCTGAACCTGTCTCGTCCAAAAATATTTAGCAGATAGCGGTTCATTGTGTCATATAATCTTTATACGCGACTAGGATTGCATTAGCTAATGAGGAAGTAGGATCTGACCTGATGAGGTATTACGATTCCCAGAAAACACTGCGGAATTTTTTCATCTTCGAAGGGACCGTTTCCCTTCCTCCTGAGGAGGATATTAGAACTCCCATTCGAGAGCTTAATCATTTAATTTTCTTATTTTTTACAGGCAAGATGCGTCTTTCATAATATTTTATACAGGGAAGATGCGTCTTTCATAATATTTTATACAGGGGAAGATGCGTCAATAAATTATTTTATAACAAGGAAGCTGGCGTTGTAATATTTTATACAGGGAAGATGCGTCTTTCATAATATGCATTACAGGGGAAGATGCGTTCTTTCATATATTTTACAAGGAAGATGGTCTTTCATAAATTATCCGGGAAGATGCGTCTCTCATAAATTTTATACTAAGGAAGTAGATGCGTCTTTCATAATATTTTTTTTCTACAGGGAAGATGCGTCTTTCAGTCATATTTTATACAAGGAAGATGGTTTCCTAATATTTTATACAGGGAAGATGCGTCTTTCATAATATTTTATACAGGGAAGATGCGTCTTTCATAATATTTTATACAAGGAAGATGCGTCTTTCATAATATTTTATACAGGGAAGATGCGTCTTTCATAATATTTTATACAAGGAAGATTGCGTCTTTCATAATATTTTATACAGGAAGATATGCGTCTTTCATAATATTTTATACAAGGAAGATGCGTCTTTCATAATATTTTATACAGGGAAGATGTGCCTTTCAGAGTTTCGCAATTCCGTTCCGAGCACTGGCTTTCAAGATGAAATCACCGGCGCCATATTACAGCACACGGTTTACAGTATAATGAACTAGTCTTTTGATTTATTGCCCAAAAGCTTTTAATAAGGTTGATGTTTATCTGTGCAAATATTTATTGACAATAATCCTTAAATATAGGAAGCATTTATACACTGCTAATCATAAAGGTATATGAAGAGATTTTTTTCAATTTTTCCTAAGAAAAACTTCGTAAAATGATTGTATACTTTTGTTTTTCATGTAGATTTTTTGATAAAAGGCCCAAAACAGGTAATGCAAAATTTTTTTTTTTATCTGAGATTTATAACGATGAACCCTATCCAGTATCTCAATATTTTGTACATGTTACCTTCCGGTATAACGTTTTCAATTTTACTGAATGACAATATAGACTCTACCCAAAATAAGAACAATTCTGGAATGTAAAAAAAGAAAAAAAAAACTTATTCCAACCGTGCATACAAAAATAACACACGTGGATCGTAAATGATTGCTGCGTTGTCAAAGAAAAAGCTTTCCATCCAGGTATAGTTAAATAATAAACATTGACTCGCCTCTTCACAAATAACTTTTATACGAATTTTCAATTCAACGAAAATGAATTGATATGAGCCTAAATCTCATTTAAAACTCCAGTCCTCACAGAGGCCACATTCACAAAACATCAAAATTCATGAATGCAGAGGAAAACATAGGTCATGTTACCTCGATTGTGTTATGCTCCAACGTAACTTTCAAAGCACAACTAGCTTTAAGACGAGAGAGAGAGAGAGAGAGAGAGAGGGAGGGGGGAGGAGGAGATGGAGAGAGAGGGAGGGGACGAAGAGAGGAGGAGAGAGAGAGAGAGAGAGAGAGAGAGAGAGGATTTTGAGTCTCCATCCCCACTCTACTTTAGCGAAAGACACTTTCAGATCAATTTAAAATAATTCACATGAATCAACAGAATCTTAAAATGACTCATAATATGGATCAATTGGATCTTACGTCATATCTGCTCTGCTATTCACTCACTGAATAGGCTCTATGCGTCTGTCAGGATTACTTAGCCTTTTAATAAAGACTTCGAGGCACTAATGACACCATTTCAGGCTCGTTCGATAATCTCGACGTTGACGTGATATTACCAATTTATCATGGGCGGGGGGGGAGAGGGAGAGGGAGAGCAAAATTGTATAGATATATATGTACGTACATGTGAGTGTGGGCGTATGTAGATGGATGGAGACACCTGACACAAGACCCCAGGTGCGATCAAAGCGGCAACTGAGCAATCTCATTAGCCCCAGACCCGTGGCTGTCACTGTTTTGGAAACAAAAATCGAGTTGGAGAACAGAGCAGGGTAACAACCAAACCTCATCATAATTGAAGCGTTATTGGAAATGATTCTTGGAGCAATTATCATTTGGAGAGGTGTATGGGACAATGGAAATAAAACGTCAGGCATGTGCCACAATGTAAGAAATCTGTATGAGGCAAATGCACAAGCAAGGAGTTCAGGAATGGAATGGAATCGAATATAGAGTTTAGGCACTGGGCCCTATGAGGTCATTCGGCGCTGGAAAGGAAATTGAGAGAAGATAGGTTTGAAAGGTTTAACAGGAGGAAAAACTCGCACTATGAAATAACTGTTAGGAGAAGGTGGATACAAGATGTGAATGGAGGTACAGTAAAACGAATAAATGGGGTTGCAGCTAGGGCCTAACGGACGCTCCAAAGAACCTTTGGGGATGCCTACAGTGCACCCAGTGAAGTACACTAACGGCACTATCCCTCTACGGGGGAGACTGTAAGGAAACTCCACTTTAAAAAACGTACTTGAAAAAAATTTACATTATTCCTACAGTAGAAATTTAAAATGAAAGTGCATAATCCCACAGGTATATTTCATTGTGTTTTTCAATCCTTTGTTTCTAATGTAAAATGTAAAAATATTTTGATAAATAATAGTAAAATGTAATTTACGCTAAGGTACTCCAAAACACATTATGATGTACCGAATCTCAATTTCAGACGTTAACATTTCATTACCCTAAAAGGTATAAACATAAGCATACCTATAAACCTTCGCTATACCGACAATAACGACAATCAATAGAAACTGGAATGCGGCTATTGCAAGTCCAGGCTTAGAAAAATTGCTATTCTAATTAATCTTACTCTTGTAATTCCTTACAATGTATTTATTTCAGTGCAGCAAATAATGTTTCAATTCAGCAAATAATAATTTTGATGAAAATTGTGTAATGTTTAGTGTGATAATTGTTGGATGCTGCATTACTGCTAATTATCAACAACAGTATTCTATCTCCTTGCTGTGAATGATTATACACCAATGACTTAGGAAGTTTCGATAAGCGAAAATGCAGATTTTTTTTTTACAATGTGAATACATGTATACGGTCATTTTGACCAATCGGTAGTTCTAGTTGGGTGTCATTGGTGGTCGTTCAAGCGTTGAACACCCTAACACCAGAACATAAGTGTTTGCCTCAATTATTCAAAGAATTTTTTTAACATTAAAGAGCAATGTATTCTAGATGAAAGGGTATGTAGTTGTGGATTTCTTGTAATGTTTTGTAAATAATTTATGAAATAAAAATTTGAGAGAAAAAACTTGTTAGAATGGAAATGGTAATAGCAAAACGGCGTTGATTTAAACCTGTGATCAATGAAGGATGATTTTAAGTGTTCTTGAATTTATCATTATGAAAAAGGATTGGCAATTTTTATAAAATAACAATCGACATCTTTTTTAGGCAAACGATTCAACTGCTAATAATGTAGCGTTTATGATTAATGGTACGTTTGTTTTCACAATCTCCTATAAAAGCATTGTTAAAGTTTCATCATTAGAAACGGAAAAATCATGGCGTATTCCGAATGAATATAACATCTTCACAACAACCTACCACCATTCTTATATAATGCTGTCTATCAACTGTGAATAGTTCTAATAGGAAAATATTAACTGCATATCACAATAGAACATATCACTACAGGACAGAGAGAGAAAATTTTCAGAGGGAGAGAGAAAATTTTCATATGCTAACCGTTCATATTTCAAATCAGCAACTGATAATGCCAAGTCTCTGTTATAACTGCTACCAGATCATTTCAGTACCTGAAAAAACAATGGAATTTTCGTTAATGGCTCTGACACTAGAATTATTCTGTTACAGATTTACTCTTAACAATCTTGAGTCGCTGCTGCTACCATGTATTATTGTACTTTAAAATCACCTATTTTTTAATCGTGTAATAACTTTTTGCTGACAAATTGTCAAAAACTACCCAAGAATAACTAAAACAGTTCAGCTTCTTTATTTGTTATAATGGAAAAACCGATTCCCAAACCATCCAAATTTCAGTTATAATTAAAATAGCAGAACAGCCAAGTTCTACGCAGCCCAGTTTCCAGTACAAATCATCGTCGCCGCCAAGAACGCGTGTCGCAAAGATCCTCTGTGAAATTCCATCACGTCTTTCCTGCGCTCGATTTTCCCCAAATCCGCACTCATTTCAAATCTGTCACATTTCGCTTTTTTTATCTTTTATATGAAAAATATAATTACATTTCAATAATTTACATTTGAATATTCTCCTATTAACTTACATAAAATATTGCTACAAAAACAAAATATAAATCAAAATCAAAAGAGTTTAAAAAATCTTTAGTCATCAAAGTAATTCCGAGACTTCAAACTCTTCTGGTGTCCGCAAGAGCCCAGTCGACACTTTCATTATTTCCTCTCTATATAGAACCACCGTTATTTCCCATATGGTATCAGTTCTCCCTATCCTGCCATCTGGCAACACAGTCTTCTCAAATAATGTAGGATTCTAGACTTAGGTAAAATCTTACTTTTTATCAGCTTCTCAAATCTCAAGTCTGGTCAGTTTGTTTTACCGTTTTGAGTCTTTTTATTAAACTCCAAACCGAGAAACCGTCCCTTAAGGCCTGTCCACACGATTGGGCCTGATCGGCGGACATCCCCTCTAAAGGCCTGTCCACACGAGCGGGCCTGATCGGCGTGCTCCGGGGTTGACGGGCAAATTCTGGCGAGCTTACCCGTGAATGTTGTCCACACGGGTGAGGCGATGGAGAGGTGGGTGTACCCGACGATGCCAGTAGTGTGTTCAGTGCTGTACGATAAACATGGTGCCTACCGCAAAGAAGAAGGTAGTGTAGCATGATAATTGCATTGTGTGATGAAAAAGAAGAGAATATGGTGCAAAGAATGGCTCAGTACAAGAAATGTATATGGTTAACATACGCCTTCCAGGGTCGCAGTTCAAGCCATCGGGCACCACCATGGTGATTTTGCTACAAGACCCATCGGGCAATTTGACGGTTTGCCCGTCAAGTGCCCCCGTTAGAGGGGAAGTCCGCCGATCAGGCCCGATCGTGTGGACAGGCCTTAACGGGCACACTTGACGGGCAAACCATCAAATTGCCCGATGGGTCTTGTAGCAAAATCACCATGGTGGTGCCCGATGGCTTGAGCTTCGGCCCTGGCAGACGTACGTGAACCGTATACATTTCCTTTACCGAGCCATTCTTTTTCATCACACACAAAGCAATTATCATTCTGCACAATGTCTTGTTCTTTGCGGTAGGTACCATGTTTATCGTACCACACTGAACACACTACTGGCATCGTCGGGCACGCCCACCTCTCCATCGCCTCACCCGTGTGGACAACATTCACGGGTAAGCCCGCCAGATTTTGCCCATCACCCCAGAGCACGCCGATCAGGCCCGCTCGTGTGGACAGGCCTTTACTTCATATCACAGCTCCTGTATTACTTTGAAAATGTGTGTTAAAAAGACTTCCTCCCCATTAAGAGAGGACATTTAAATTCTATAATTTAATCAGGCTGAAACGTCAGTAATTGAACGCGCACGACACACATTTGAAAAGCTAGAATTACCACCAAAGCCCTTTCCACACGTAAAATAAAAAATTAACACGACGTGCACTCTGCTTTGCCCCCAATTCACTGTTTTTAAACAACTTTACCAATTGAACATTGTCCTTTACGATGTAACTGCAAATAGTTTTTCTATTTAACTCCAAATAATTTATTTCTTTAAAGGAATTAGCTATAACCCTTATTTCAACCTTTCTAACTTCCCGTACCATGCCACACCAGTTAAAACCATAAATAGGTCATTAACTATTTGCATTTGAACGTTGCTGAAGCATCATTCTACGCAACACTAACTGTGGTCATGTCAAAAACTAAGTACCAAAGTTTGAATACTCTAATAAATTAGTGTGTTAAAAGATACTGCAGTCTCATTCATTTGCAGTCATTCCTTTTTCCAACCATCTAACACCAATACCACCCTTGTTTTTGTTTGTATGGAGTTTTTACTTTGCAAGGAACCAGTGGTTATTCAGCAACGGGACCAACGGTTTTACGAGACCTCCGAACCACGTCGAGAGTAAACTTCCATCACCAGAAATACGGATATCTCACCCTCAAATACCATCTCTATGACAGGCCAGACACGAAGTAATAGTAAATTCCCTTTGTCATTAATGAAAAAATAGTTTTAAACCAACAAATGTCCACAGTCCTCGCTAGTTAAAATCTTCATCTTCAAGCATTGCCTGCTGTACCATTAAATGTGTGCATAAAACTACCCTTGCATTTTTAAGTAAACATAAGTTTAAGCAATTTGAAGCTATTTGCATTCTCATATGCATAATGTAGCTTATGTATTTTTCTTATTGTAGCCTAACTTAGCTTAATGTACTTTTCTTAAGCCCTGGCACCGCCCAACGGGCAAATACTGTTCCAATAACCCGTTCCACTAAACTAACCCGACAGAGTATGGAGCCAGAAAGTGAAGATTGTTTTAGAAGTTCCTCAGTTTATAACTCCTTAAATTAAACATTACTCAAAGAAAAACTAACTTCCTCCTCGTTTTTACTAAACTGAATCTTACCACAAATTAATACAGAACCTCAGTTTAAATTTCCTGGCTCAGCCTTGGGCCTTAAAAAAGGACTAACCATTTCTTTTCTGCAGAGACTTTTGAAAATGGGGTTTACTCTAAAATATTCCAAAGTTTGACCAACATCCATCCCTTTTATAGCTCATCCTATACAAGGTATCAACGTTTTAGGGGTTACCTAAAACTTAAAAATACAAATTAGGTCTAGTGCTCAAATGGTATTCAAATAGAGTTTTTTAGTTATCAATGAACTAAAAAAAAAACTGTATAACCTCTATACTCATCTTTATACAAGCCACAGAAACAAGAAAATAGAAAATTTAAAAACAACGTTTATTGCCTTAAACTAAGAATCAGACTTCATTGCAAATACTACAAATTAAGTTCCAATGGTATCTTAGATATCAAAATTACAAATTTAAGAATTTCAACAGAAACACTAGCACTAGAAATAATTACACATTTAGAAAAGTTAATCTTTATATTCAACCACCTTTTCAGTTTTTCAATAAAGTTAAAAATCATTGGCTATGAATCTCCAAGTGTAGTTCCTCAGCAGCTGGGGAGGAAGACTATCCGATCCCACGATTTATTGGCACCAAATTCCATAGAGGCTAGGACACCAGCTTCTGTTTCTATGGTCTCTTCTGCTTTTACCTGAAACTGACAATGTGTAAATAACCCGGTAAGGGCATCACACACAGAAAGTTGAAGTTTAAGTAATAAATCTGTCAAAGACCGCGTTTTCTTTTTTTAGTTTATGATGCAAAGTTAATTAAAAATCACGTAAACCAACATCGTACGCAGCAATTTTTATGAAGTTAAATCTTTGGATAAACTTATGAATGTCACTCAAACTTTACTGAAAAAATTGCTTCCCAAAAGCACTCTTATGGAAGCAAATTTTAATAAATTAAAGCTAAAAATTTTAAAGCCGCTTATACCATAAAAAGGAGTAAAAAGCCACAAATTTAAGAGTCATTTCGCTTTGCTTGAACACAGGCCAAGGGAAACAACTACAAAAAGTTTACAAAAGCAAACACACTCCCAGGAACTTTTATGGCAGATCTTGCGATCCACCATGAAAAGTTCAAGGAAGCTACCTCCACTCCAACAGGGGCACCGCCCCTGAGGCAGTGGAGGATTTTGAGAATGGGAAAAAAAAAAAAAAAAAAAAACCTGGCGACTCACCTATTTCCTTCAAATTGTTATAACTCGCACTAAAATTAGAGCTATCCAGTAACTGTAGCGCTTGTGTCGTCGAGAGGTGCATGAAGCTCCAAGGTCCCTGAAAAAAAATATTTAAAACTTATTACAAAACAATAGTTACTTGGGCTTAACGGAGACTATATAAACTTTCTAAAATGCTGGTTGAGAAATATTACATTCGAGACTTCACATTATAAAAAAAAACTAATAGTTTACTTTTGGAAAGGCTTAAAATTCCTATAGTACTCCAAGGAAAATACACGTACAATTTACGATAAATTGAAGCAATACTGATATTACAACGTCGTTCGTTTAAACAGAAATAGTCTAACAATGAGGCTGTCAAAGTTAGATTAATTTAACTTCAGATAATCATGAAGAGGCAATTATTAAGTTAAAACTTCCACACTTCTAATTTAAAAACTTGTATTAGGCAACAACGATAAGATATTACATTATATAAGTTACACTTGGTTCCAACTTGCTTCTATAACAAGAAAATCCGATTTAAACAAATTCTAAGAAACTTAATTTAAATCAATTAAACAAACTTGAAGATCCTATCTTACCCTTCACTTCAACTAGCAAAACTTGAGCAAGTTTCGCCCAGTAGTAGCCTTAACAATCTACGTCTAAAAATAACACTTTTCGAGAACATTACACAAGAAGAACAACGTTACATTTACTCTACAATGAAGTCTATACTTCACACCACAAAGAGGTCACCCGTTAACCACGTTGTACGGCCCGAGATACAAATACAATACTGAAATAAACGAACAGTACAGTGTCGACTGTCGATTATAAGTCAATGACATCCACCACAGGTCAAAGATTTCTTCGCTTGAGCTGCGACTGCCAAGGACAATGAAGGATGGTATGCTGACGTCACCGTTCAAGGATGATTTAATTGTCTAGTCCGTTGTAGGCATCGCGAGAGAGAGAGAGAGAGAGAAGAAAAAAAAATAACCTTCTCAATAGTTTCTGCTGTAATTTTTGTTTGTATTTCTACTCTTCTGCATGGCAGATTTTCTTGTCTCCAACGTTTTTAGGATAATGCTAATGGTGCCTTTTACTAGGCAAAAAAAAAAAAAAAAAAAAAAACAAATTAAGCCATAAATGAAGCATTTTTACTGATCGCTTAATAAGAGTTTGGTCTGGTGACCTGGCATTACAAAGGTTGGTTATTCAGTACAGTGACGAAAATACTTACACGATAAAACTGATAAAGTAGTTATTACTTATCTAGTAAATGATAAAAATCTTTAAATATAATGAAGAAAATGCAAATACCTTAATGGAAGTGTAAAAAAAAAAAAATGGAAATGAACAATCAGGTTTACAAAAGTTTTGGTAGCCAACGGACTTTAATTCTTTCTATGGGGCAATAATAGCCAATGATATTCCTGGCTGCCTCGTCGACGCTTAAAGAATTTAACTGAGGTCACCAACCGAATCCAGCGACCTAATTTCACTATAGAGACCAAACAAGACATGACGTCCGTAGATGCTGAGCGTTTTCTTTGCCACCAAAACTGGGACGACTGGCATGATTTGAACCAGTGTTTATAAATGTACTTCCAGAATAAGATCACAGCGGAATAATGTTCGTCATTCATAATAAAGAGCAGGCCTTATGCCTCCAGCGATGCGAACTCTACGTCGGGTGGATGGCGTAGCGACGGGTTCTTCCTTGCCTATATAATTTACTAATTATATTTTCTGAAGGTTAACGAATGGCTACTTCCCATCTCATCAGTACCGTCATTTCTGCCTTATAATTAGGTAACATACTTAATGGTACGGATCAGTAAGCAATACAAATCCTGCTTCAAATTACGAACGGAAATCAACCCTGGCTTCACCTCAAAGTCCAGCGTTTCTGGTGAAATTCTTGCTATTATATATTTCTTGGGCTAAATCTACCACAAATTCCCACTGCTCGAAGTCAACCAAATGTCATGGTAAGAAGTTACTCGTGATTGTAAGAAAATGAGGGACGACAATCAGTTTATCTATATAAAGTACTTAATACAATATCAGTAGGGTTTAAATATACGCAGGATAACAATAGTCACAGTCAACGATGGAACTATTCAAAACTACCTGGAATGAGCAATGGTAGTTTGCTTGTCATAATTTTTTCTAACATGAAGCAAAACTATTCAGATAAGTTTATGCAGAAAATTTGCTCCAAATACAGATTGCAAGTTAAATTAATGACTGGTGTCACCAAACAACAGTAAAAGGCAACGCCGAGAATAATATTAAAACTAAAAAAATTAAAAAAAATTATTATTGGAAAAACACAATGATAATATCGGTGACTGAATGAAGGGGTGGGGGGAACAGATGTAGAACCAATCTGCATATTCCTTGACGGTTTTTTCTTGCTTATATGAAAGGCCTTTTTGTCTGGCGGTGGGTATGTAAAGCGACGAGAAAGTGTAGCAGTGGTCATTCAAATATATGAAATATTGCGGAGCTTACAATTCTATATTGGTAAACCAGGCCCGTGCGATTCATATCGCTGTTCACATCAGAAGGATTATTTCTCAGGATGAGGCTACTACTATGAGATTCAGGGCCTCTGTAACACGGTTTTTTCGCAATAACTTTTTATCTATGCATTTCATATATATAACGCTTATTCAGAATACATATTATATCAACACATAAATTTTGAGTGTATTCTGCACTACGTAGGTTGAATAAATTTGGTACTTATAATGTAAAAGTGACCTTTTTTGAAGACGGGGCAACTTACTCAGAGAAAAGGTTTCGAACGCACTCGTTACGTAACTTATGACAGCATTTCTTCCCTCTTTCTCGATGGATGATTGGCTATACGTAACGAAGGCTAAACCTCTGGCAACAATGACATACAAATTTAAATACAAGCAAAGCAGTACACCTTTATGAACTCTGAAACCTCTCCACTGATAATTGTCATAATGAACAAACCAACAAAATATGTTAATAAATACAAAAACACTTCGATTATTAGTCTAACTCCCAAAATAAGTTTCCAAAGAAATTACAGTCTACTTTATAGGTCACAATCAGATTGACAAGATGTAGGGAATAGTTGATATATATCAAAAACATAGTAGACAAGCTTGATTTGATAACTGCTATATCCAATGTCAAGCAATTTTTATTTATTGGCTATCTACCTATTTACTGAAAAAAAATAGCCGGTACCGTATATTGGCTTTAAACCTTCACCAATAATTATCATCAGAATGGTGACTTCATGAGGCTCCACCCACTTTTCGCCTCGTTATAATTCAGGATAACACTGAAGGTTACCATGGGCATTTGGATTAGAAAATTTAACTTCTGGCTATAAAAACTAATTTCTCGAGTAGTTGTAAGAAGTGCTAAATGATCCTCAAGGATCCCAGCAGTTGGCCTAAACGTTTAATTCATGTATATTATTATTATACTGTTGCGGCACTACTGCTACAGTAGTATTACTACGCTAGCACTGATACCCCACCCACATCTATGTATCGTTTCGCCATTCATAAAGTCTTTGGGTTTCAGAGCCAATGGAATTTCTGTCTGGTGGATGGGCGGGGCAACATTTAGTCAAGAGGTGTTTGTTTACCTTGCTTACGTAATGAATGTTTTTCGACTCTTGGCTCTTAATCATTGGCCATGGCGTCGGCTAGATCATTTTTACTCTATAAAAATTAAAACTATCGGGTTTAGGTTATTGATAATGCTGACAAAATTTGTGTGTGGTTGTAAAATATACATGTGTCAACTTTCAGCTACATCCGATGCTTTGACAAGGAGCAAAATCCAAAAAACCGTGTTACAGAGACCCTGAATCTCATAGTAGTCTTCGTGTACTTGTATAAAATAGTAAATTTGACGGTGTCGTCGTCATTAACTAGAACAACTCCTCTTTTTTATGTTTTTTCCTATAAGACACGTTCATTTGTTCTATATTCTGTGGACGTGTGATTCCGGTAATATAGTTTAATAGGGGAACGTGTTCTGTTCGGCTGGCGTTGGTATCTCGTAAATGTCACCAATTATTTATGCATTTAATGAATTTCATCGGCTGAGTGTCCGTTGTTCACTGACTTGTGAAGCATCTGAAACTTATTACGTACATAATCCCAAGAAGAGCAAGGGTAATAGCTCTCCTTACGTATGCACTTATCATAATCTTCTTGTATAGGTACACCGGTCAGGGCTCTCACTATTGCCATTCATACGTATGCCAAGTTTGGTGCTTTTAGTGTATACCGTAGGCTATATTTGCTTGCCTTCTTTTTCACCAAGACGTTCAAGAAAGGTAGTGAAATACCGTTTGTGTGGTTTAATTCAAATGTCTTCGACCATTCTTCTTTCCAAAACTCCCATGTAAAAAATTTTGCAGACAAAACGCATAGTGGCCATCCCATAGGTACGCCATCAATTTTTACAAGAATAATTTCTATCTGTGCCTCGGAACGGCGATTTTTTGGTGTAAGCTATTCAGAGCTTACATAGCAGGTTCCCCGGGAAGTCGAGTGGTCGCTTGTCGCTACGGTATACTTCATTTACTATCTTTACGATGATTTCTTCGACTGGTAAGTTTGTGAGTAATGAAGCGACGTCTAACGAGGCCGACCCGCCCTTAAGAGGATTAAAGTCCTGCAGTAGAAGATCCTACAATCAAATTAATCTGTTCTTAGGATATTTGTGGTTAGGTGAATTCAGAATGCAATCAGTTACTCCTAGTCTTTCACCATTCCGCTCAAACGCCAGATCATCTCCACCTTTTTATGAAATTACATACTATAAAGACTCATCCATTCTACATGGGTCCAAAGTTCACTTTTTCCAATCCAATTTATTAAACATTATATAAAATATTGGTTTCACCTTAGATTCTGAATCCGAATATGGATTCATGAAAAAATAAAAATTAAGTATTTGTTAGACAGACGAACATTTTTCCACAAAAACAAATTGTAACCTTTAAGAGATACATTTCCGTGAACCTTAAAAAAAGGATAAAGCGTACTTGCAGATTCTCCATAAGAGTCTATATCAAAATTCTGTCGACTTCCGTCCCATGGCCACAGTTCCCCCCAAAATTTTTAAGCACATCCT
>NC_087221.1:26597012-26599512 GCF_015104395.2 Macrobrachium nipponense
CCTCCGAATTCAGGTATAAATTGAGATTCAGGGCCTCTGTAACACGATTTTTTCGCAATAACTTTTTATCTATGCATTTCATAAATATAACGCTTATTCAGAATACACATTATATGTACACATAAATTTTGACTGCATTCTGCATTACGTAGGTTGAATAAATTTGGTACTTACAATGTAAAAGTAATTTTTTTACTCAGAGAAAAGGTTTCGAACGCACTCGTTACGTAACTTATGACAGCATTTCTTCACTCTTTCTTGATGGTTGATTGGCTATACGTAACGAAGGCTATACCTCTGCCAACAATGACAAACAAATTTAAATACAAGCAAAGCAGCACACCTTTATGAACTCTGAAACCTCTCCACTGATAATTGTCATAATGAACAAACCAACAAAATATGTTAATAAATACAAAAACACTTCGATTATTAGTCTAACTCCCAAAATAAGTTTCCTAAGATATTAGTCTACTTTATAGGTCACAATCAGATTGACAAGATGTAGGGGATAGTTGGTAATTTTCAAAAACATAGTAGACAAGCTTGATTTGATAACTGCTATATCCAATGTCAAGCAATTTTTATTTATTGGCTATCTACCTATTTACTGAAAAAAATAGCCGGTACCATATTTTGGCTAAAACCTTCACCAGTAATTATCGTCAGAATGATAACTTCATGAGGTTCCACCCACTTTGGCCTCGTTATAATTCAGGATAACATTGAAGGCTATCATGGGCATAGTTGGATTACAAAATTTTACTTCTGGCTATAAAAACTCATTTCTCGAGTAGTTGTAAGAAGTGCTAAATGATCCTCAAGGATCCCAGCAGTTGGCCTAACGTTTAATTCATGTATATTAGCATATACTGTTGCGGCACTACTGCTACAGTAGTATTACTACGCTAGCACAGATACCCCACCCACATCTATGTATCGTTCCGCCATTCATAAAGTCTTTGGGTTTCAGAGCCGATGGAACAATTAGAATAAGTTTCTGTCTAGTGGATGGGCGGGGCAACATTTCGTCAAAAGGTGTTTACTTTGCTTACGTAATAAATGTTTTTCGACGCTTGGCTCGTAATCATTGGCCATGGCATCGGCTGGATAATTTTTACTCTATAAAAATTAAAACTATCGGGTTTAGGTTATTGATAATGCTGACAAAATTTGTGTGTGGTTGTAAAATATACATATGCCAACTTTCAGCTACATCCGATGCTTTGACAAGGAGCAAAGTCCAAAAAACCGTGTTACAGAGGCCCTGAATCTCATAGTAGCTGAGCCGAAGGCCTTAAAAATTTAGGTTATTTGACGAAATCCGCCGTCAGTAAAATTACATAAACAGCAGCATTTATTCTCTTATCTGTCAAAACTGTTTTCATATTTCGTCTCGCCAATTTGTAACAGCTTTCATTAACGTATTCCCAAATTTTTACGATTTCTTTACTAAACTGCAATAATAGATAACAGAAAATATTTGGAGCATTACAATGGTACTGATAACTTTAAGTGATAATAATTCATCATTTGCTATTTAGTTGCCTATTCGTCGCGTTTTCCAATTACGAGCTGCCGAGAGCACGAGGCAGTGCTGGCATAAGGCCAGTTTAATCTAGAACTAGCAAACGTTCCTGAATATTATATATGGCAATTTCTTATTGATCTTCTCTAACAATTCATTAGCTGTTATATATTTTCATGTTACGAAAAAATAATATATTCCCTGTTTAATTTCAACAAATATCACATCATCGAAGCCTTTTTCGCCTTATTTGCCGCCTTATTGGCAAATTTCACGATTATCATTAATTACACATTAAATATTATTTTTTCTTAAAAGGTGGTAAATGTACCCTTGAAGATAATCAACATTGCCTGCTCACCACCCATCCGAAGTCACAGTTCAAATGCATTGACCAATCATAAACCTGATTTTACCAGGTGTTTTCCAGCATGTGTTTTTCCTGTATCTGTTTCGAAATTTAGTTTTATTTACTTCTTTATATTTAGATGGCGATAAACACTTTGCATAAGAGCAGGTGACGAGTGACTTGAAGACGCGAATTTGTTTTGGGTTTCCTACTTGGAAAGTATTTCAGAGTTATTCTATGCTAATTATAAATCAAAGCGAACGAGAACAGGCGTCATAAGATAATGAAAAGGTAAAGATATGAATTAAAACAAGGAAAGTATGTAGATAAGGAAATTTGTGGCATTACATTCGACGGAAGATTGGCGAGCACAAAATTTTCACTACAGAATTACAAACTTTTAAACAGGAACTCTAAAGGAAGCTCCCAACTAATTGATTTACGGTCACAGGATCTACGGAAGTTTGGCAGACAATTAATTAATAATAGACAACGACCAAAACCTCTGTGCAAGAAAAGTAATAAAGGTAGAAGAACAGTCCCTGAATGAACAAGGCTTAACAACAAATAACAACTCCTTGAGCAGATCAGAACTCCTACAGACATTCCATTTGAAGCAAAGA